>NC_072893.1:98590389-98893419 GCF_027943255.1 Anastrepha obliqua | reverse complement strand
AACCATTTTACGTCAATAAAGTTTCAAATTTCGAAAAAAACCGCACGAACTTATTCATAGTCCTATATATATATATGATATATATATTTTTAATTCCAAATTTTCACTATATTATGAATATATGATATATATATATACATATATATATATTTAAAAAAAAAGAAAAAAAAAGCGCCGCAGGCGAAAATTTGGAATAAAAAATCGCGCGATTTTTAATTCCAAATTTTCACTATATTATACATATATATATTTAAAAAAAAAAGAAAAAAAAGCGCCGCAGGCGAAAATTTGGAATAAAAAATCGCGCGATTTTTAATTCCAAATTTTCCCTATATTATGAATATATGATATATATATATACATATATATATTTAAAAAAAAGAAAAAAAGCGCCGCGATTTTTTATTCCAAATTTTCACTATATTATGAATATATTATATATATTCTTTTTTATATATTAAATATCTATATATAAAAAAGAATAGTTAAAAAATTTTAATAAGAATATATACACCTTAGAGGTTGTAAACCCCCATTCCCTCATATTCTAACAGAAAAGAGTGTGTGGAAATTATGTTCCTATGTTGCTTCGTTTTCAATCGCATTCTATTATTTTTTTTTTTATTTTTTGCTTCTGGCAGCACTCCATTCAGCCATGCTTTGGGAAAATACCCATTACCTCCCCCACCTGTTTTAAAAAAAGGGGTATAAGGGGGGGGGGGGGGGGGGGGTAGAGGGGGTATTCTACTTTCTAAAAGTGAAAACCTCACCCCCAGGCGGCTTGTAGTTTTTAAGTTATTTGAGTTAAAAAATTGTAAAATTGACCAAGAATCCTCCGATTTGGTTACTACAACCAGCCGAAGTGCTGCCAGACATCGTATAAATAAACAATTTTAGAAGATAATAAATGAATAGAAATACAAAATTTTACAAATTATTTCTACATTATATACGTCTATTCATATATATATATATATAGGTATATTAATGGATACATATATACATACATATATATATTAATGCTTGATTTTCAGTAAAGTATGTTTGATTGTATGCATTTTGAATATATGATATATTATATATATTTTTAATTCCAAATTTTCACTATATTATGAATATATGATATATATTCTTTTTTATATATTAAATATCTATATATAAAAAAGAATAATTAAAACATTTTGCGTAAAACTTTTATCTGCGTAGGCGGCCTACGGCCGCACTTCAAAAAAATAACCCTTAATAGTGCAACACCGTCTCCGCTGCACATAGGAGTTTTACGTGAAGCGGAACTGTATTTCGAAAATCATATCAAAAAATCATATCAAAATCAAAATTCTGGGGTTATTAACCATCGGTATTGGGGTATCATCGACGTGCACCTGAAGTGGCAGCTTGACCTCCTTTGTCCAGGTGTCATATTCTTATGCGATGAGACGTAACAAGTGAAGATATAGATGCCTTTCGTCTTAACCCGTTTAAAGCCGTGCTTAGCAGCCATCATTTTGATCTATGGCCTAACATGTCCCATTGTCCATATAGGCGACTTATTTGAACCCTACCGATGTTTTTGTATTGCTCCGATAGAAGTGCAATATGTATTTTGTGCTCATGTATGTGATTGAGATTAAGCTGTAAAACCCTCGTACCGGCTTTTCTTAGCATCTTTTTAGTTAACGGACATTTGCATCTTGTACCTTGTACCTTGCGCATAGTGCACGTTTTTCGGGCATTTTGCACGTAAGTACCTTCTGACCATATTTTCTACAAAGTCCCGATCTGTCTAAGTGGTCCTTGCAATTTTGTGCGACATGACCGTAACCCTAGCTATTGAAGCAGATTTTAGGATAATCGACTTTCCGTATCCGGCTTGACATCTAACCAATTCGCATATGTTGAAACTCTTAACACCGTTTTCGCATCCCGGGCTGGAAGAACGATAAAAGCCGTCTTTGTACCGTTGTACACCGTTCGGAAGCTTCTTACTACCGCTGTATCTCGTTATCTAATGTTGCATAGGGCAAGAAGCGCGTCACACAATTCTCCCGGAGTAGTTAAATTATCCAGTTCTCTGCACGGTACATTGTGAGTTTTAATCGTCACTCTTGCTGCGGTTTGCAGAACATCTTCAATCGCTACTTAATCATTGTAATGTTTCTCCTTCCGGTGCATCTTTAAGCTTTATGATCATCTTTTGCTTAGCCGTTTTTGGAATAGCAATCTTGTTTTCCGATGTTTTTATCGTATGCAGAATACCAGCTGTCGCCAATCTAGTGGGGCTAATTTAACGAGATCCAATCTATAGACAATTCCGCTATGGTTCCATTTATTTCTAAAATTTAAATTTACAAGTACATTTTACATACATATTATAAATAATTAACAAATACTCCCCTTTCCTGGCTGACCGGGGTCTGCTTTAAATATATTTTCGTCCTGTTTATACAATTTTAAGTAAACGGTTTCACAAATCGCATTTACCGTACATATAAGCAGCCAGAAAGGCGGAGAAACGCATCCCGATTTACAAAGACGGTGGTTATATACAGAAACTGGAGAATTAAGAAACTGCCGTTCCCACCACAGTCGGTTCAACGTAACCGGACCGACCCGGATTTATATCCAGCGACGGACTGCCACTTCAGCAGCATTCCTAGTATATGTATGGGGATTGTTTATGTTGTTACAACAACATCAACGAACAACATAAGGTGGAGAAATGATAAACAGCAAATTTAAAACAACAAAACATAACGACAAATAACTTAAATATGTAGACTGCGTAACTGAATAAGCGGGACTCCGCAACATCCCACCCCCGTGAATCAGCCCGATTAAGAACTATCAACGTCTACCACGGCCAGCTTTGAAACGGCACGTCGTTTCACACTATCTGATGTTCGTATGTCTGCACGTCGTACTTCACCATCAGTCCCAGGATACACTCGCTGGACCTTGCCACGACACCATTCCCAACGTGGAACATTGGGATCATATATGAATACTAGGGCCCCTCCTTGCAACGGCTTCGTTCGTTGGCACCAATTAACACGGCGAGGTCGGTTCTACGTTACCGAAACAACCCGGATTTATATCCGGCCAAGGATTGCCACTCCAGCAGCATTCCCCGTATGTAAGAATGGGCAATGTTTATGCTGATACAACAACAACAACAACACGGCGAGTTAACGTGGGGAGGTATTCCCTTATCCACTTCTCCAGAAATGGTCCCTCAATTGAATACGCCATTGCCGGCGCAGAACACAAGTTTTCTCTAGGTTGTCTATAATAGGAGTCTGTACAGGATTTTTCGCCTCCAATATGAAATCATTAGGTGTTAGCGGATTTTCCTCATCAGCGTTGATCGGCAAATGGGTCAGCGGTCGAGAATTGACTACGTTTTCTGCTTCAATAAGGAAACTGTGCATGGTATGCACCTCTGGCATAACTTCTTTCAGAGTATAACGGGACACACGCTTGACGCACTGCACCATTCTCTCCCAAGCATCACCCTTTCGCTGGATTAAATGGCGAGTTGAACACCCATTCGACACCCTTCTGTGGTAATTCATCTGCAGACGAACGCAATCAAACACATCGTTGAATCGCTTTGTCTCTCGATCGGTAGACCGAAATTCCTTCCATTGTCAGGTCTGATACGTATTGCGTATAGCGATAATGCATGAATCAGTGCTTAAGTCATGAGCCAACTCAGGCTGCACAGCTCGCACAGTCAAGCAGGTAAAAAGCGCTGCCCATCTCTTATCAGTTTTGCGCCGGACAGTAACGGTTACTGGGCCAAAATAATCGAGTCCCGTGTAGCTAAACGGCGGCACGTATGGAGTGAGCCTAGTGAGGAAGCGGTCTCATTAATGGAGCTACTGGTGTTGCCTTGTTCACTCGATACTCCGCACAACTAGCGATCATGCTGCGCTACAAGTTTCTTAGACGAGGTACCCAAAAACTGCTGCGAATACTACAAATTGTTGCTTCCAGGTTCTGGTGGTGCATGATGGTATGATGGTGCAGTATCACGAGTTTTGTAAATTTATGTCCAGGCGGCAAAATAATGGGGCGTCGTGTGCTAATTCGTAGCCAGCTGGCAGCGTCGATGCGCCCCTTCACACGGAGAATGCACTCCTCGACCGCATACGGCGAAAGTAGTATCAGCGTGCTTTTACGAGCAATTCCATTACCCTTCTCAATGGGTTGAAACTCTTCAGCATAAACCGCGCGCTGTACCATGCGACATTTTCGACCTTCTTCGCAGTCAAACCAAAGCTTCTGTCTGGCTGAACACTGCAACGGTAATTGTTAACAACACGCAAAACCCAAGCAGTTGATCTCACCAATCTGTTAAAAGTAGGAAAGTTTTTAAAATTTAAAAAGTTACAACTCACAATGACTATGGCGAAATTGTAGCGAAGCTTTTCATTAGATTCATCATAACTGATAACGTCTTCAGAAGGCCAGTCTTCCTGCTGTAGAAACTGGGGTCCATATGACCAACGCCCTGTTGGGCAAAAATCGATGTGATCGTTTGCACGTGCAGCTTCGTCAGCTACAATTTGTGTAAAGGGCAGCCATCTCCAATTTTTAGGGCTTGTGGCGGCCAAAAATTTCTGCTACCCTGTGCTGCACAAAAGGCTGTAACGCCGATTCTCGCTTTGGATCAATTTGATCACAGTCTTTGAGTCGCTCCATAGTACGCAGTTCTCGATGGTAACGGAATGCTCTTCGTGAAGACTGAGTATAAGGCGAGTGCCCAAAACCGCAGCCTGAGGTTCAAGCCGTGGTACAGTAAGGGTCTTTGTTGGCACACATTTTGACGACTTCAATTTTACCCAAAGAGTTTTGAGACTTCCAATAGGCAACATCGGCGAAGGCAACTTCGCCGGCGTCTACAAATACGTGGAGCTGCAAGTTATGAGGTGTTTCATTGCGAAAATAAAAGCGAAGTATATTGCATATATACATATATTGTAGTTGGCAACTGCTGATAGTTGTTTACGCCACTTCTCCCACGCGGCATTGATAGTGCCTGATCTCGCCCTAACGGTTGCTCAGCAGTTCTAAAGAGTCAAAAATTGACATGACGATGCTTAGAAATTCTCTTATAGTGGGGCGCCCGCTTCCATTCACCACTGTTGCATCGACGTTATGGAATTCAAATTCCCTTTGGTGCTCCAAAGCGTTGATCGTCTTAACATAATTGGCAGCACGTCGGCGGCGTCGAAGACCATGCTCAACTTACCCGGCTTGTTGGGATTAGCAGCTGCAAAGTGCGGCAAAATCACGTTGTAGGCGTACACTTGGCGGCGTCCATAATGTGCTTATACCAGAGGCGAACCCTGCATCTCGATTCATTTTCAGCTCCACACTGATCAATCGTTTTAGCGCCATGTTGTAGCTATCAGGCAATTTTACGCTATCCTGTCTCCATATCAGACCTGTTTAGAATCGCCCCTCGACGCATGTAGTATACTCTAAGATCTTTCTGGCACAAACATCCGCTTCACTCTCTATGGGTGTGCAGATCTCACACCAAAACTGTCAATTTCGAAGAACTCAGCCACCTTATGCAGTGGGTGATCGGCTTGGGAGTTCAAAAATAAACTCGAGAACGCTGAGTGTAATGTAGGGAATGTAGGGCCAAACACCACCCACTCTAATTCCGTATTTGCAACAAAAGGGCCACTGTTCTTCATCTTCATTGACGGCAAACCAAAATGGCAATGATCAAGACCAATCAACAGCTTGGGCCTGACCCCTCTGTAACACTGAACTGGCAACGATCGTATACTATATGCTTAGCACCACAGTTCAAAACGTCTCTGCTCAAGCTTTGCAAAGGAAGCTACAAGTTCGATACCGCGTACACGCTACGAAGTTTGTGTCGTTTTTCCATACCGGCACCACTGATAAGTAAATCGACCACAACCATTGGCTCCTGCGCTGCATGCTACCCAAACTACTGTAAATGCGAAAACAGAAAATCAGTATTGGATTTCAAACGTAATAGTACAGGGTTTGATTGAAAAGTAATGAGCTTTCCCGCGCGGAGCGTCTGTCAAGCGATCAACCGAATCGGCTGGTGGGAGGAAAATTATCGTTGGACCTTCCACTAGAAACCGGTCCCAGTTCGCTGGCAACAGCGGTGCAGTCAACATCGCTCTGCGCGTGAAAGCTGTTTTAAAAGCGTGTTAGGATTTTGCAGTGTTTATTAAATGTTTTTTTATGCTGAAAACGAATATGACCTTGAAAATGCTCCAGCACGTCAGGATTTTTGGCAATTTGAGGTAAAATAGTAAAAAAATGCAGATTCTGGCCATTTTTTTAATTTTTTTTGAGCAAGGTAAAGCTTTTTTTTAATTTTCCATAACGGCATCGCAAAGTACTAGTCTTCAGCTTTAAAATCCATTTTTAAAAATATTTTTGCGATTAATATAAAAAAAGTTATACTATTTTGAATTCGCCCTTTACAGGGGCGTTAGAGAGTTAGAAAGGTTGAATTTGCATATCTAAAAGTCTCCTATTCAAAATAAAATAACTGTTTTTATATTAATCGTAAAAATATTTTTAAAAAAGGACCTTAAAGCTAAAGAGTAGTACTTTGCGATGCCGTTGTGGAAAATTAAAAAAAAAACTTTACCTTGTTCAAAAAAAATTAAAAAAATGGCCAAAATCTGCATTTTTTTACTATTTTACCTCAAATTGCCAAAAATCCTGTCGTGCTGGAGCATTTTCAAGGTCATATTCGTTTTCAGCATAAAAAAACCTTCAGGAAACACCCATAGCGGTTTTAGAAGCTGTAAAAAAGCGAGATTTGGCAGGCCTGTGTAATTTGTCAAGGAATGTTATGAATGCCTTGGTACTTTATCGACAACTGGTCTCCATCATGTTTCAGTTATCTTGCAATTAGAATCTTAGGCTTTTTTGTTTTAATAGGAGGAACACATCGAAAGTCTAGATGGCCACTGAGCCGTAAATGTGGGACTTTAATCCGAGCTATAACCTTCTCTTGTCCGAACAATTGCTCCTACCGGAATCTAGCCTTTAAGTAATATGTCAGGAGGCCGTTATTGAGTATGTTAACTCAAATCGTCAGCCTATGTCAGTGCCGGTAACTGCGAGGAGATCACGCTGATCAGGAAATGAAACAAAGTGTTTACACATTTTGCTTGGTTGCGATACGTCTCTAAGCAGGTGTTTGTCTGTTTTGGTCCGCGAGTGGAATTTTATTTTCCACCTACCCTCCAAATCCGCCAAGAATTCCCCTATCCGCCACCTGGAGACGCGTCCGATTTGAGACATATGTACAACTACGCAGTTTCTAAGTTATGACGGACACCCCGCTATCCTGCCATAAGTTTTGTTACAAGTTAAGCCCGTTATAGATATGAAATTATAATACTTTCTTTTAATGAAGTTAGTTGCTCGAACTAAAAATTGTTTGAGGCTCCCAAAATTTCTGTGAGGTCTTCATCAGGCCATGTTTTCCAAATCTGACTGACAAACTGTAGTCCAATGAATTCAGATCTGGACTACCAGATGGCCAATTTTATGCGGTTATGAACCCAGGAATATTGTTTTTTAGCCACTGCTGGGCCGTTCTTGCCTAATGGACGGAAGCAGAATCTTGCTCGAAGATTCAACGCTCTCCGCTGAATAGAGTACTGCTCAACTGCTTCACCACACCTTTTAAGACATCCTCCTGGTATACCTTTGCCAAGGTCTTAACCTCTTTTTTTGAACACTTGGAACAACAATTTTTGCACCTTTATAATTTTTAAAATAGATTTTGTCGTTTTACTTATTCAAATCTTCTTCAACAGTGAAACTTTTCTTATCTGTGAAAAGAATATTTTCATGGCCGTTGACCCCCGCCACCGAAGAAGCTGTGGCATCTCTCGAGTCCTATATGTATATATAGGGTCCGCCATATAACTTTACGGAATTAAAAATGCTATAAAAAAGAAACTACTCAATATTTTTCCAAACTGTTTTTTTTATTTTGAAGTACAATCCTTCCGGTTAATGATGGAACACAACTTCATTCATATGGCTGCCTCGGCTAGCCATGCACCACCCCATACGATCGGTCCAATTTTTCAACACATTTTCGATTGTATGCGGCTGTATTTCAGCTATGACATCGCGTATGTTGGTCTTCAGTGCGTCTTTGACGGCACCCCAAAGATAATAATCCAACGGCGTCAAATCGCAGCTCCGAGGCTGCCAAACGATATCAGAATTTCGGCTGATAATGCGATCTTCGAAGACAGTGCGCAAAAGATTGATCGTAGCATTCGCTGTGTGGCAAGTAGCGCCATCTTGTTGGCCAAATGCCACCAATATCCTCCTCTTCAATTTCTCGGAACAAAAATTCGTTCAACATGGCCCGGTAACGCTCTCCATTGTGCCTCTCCAATGATGCCTCTCGACCAAAATCCGCACCAAACAGTGACTCGTTGTGAATGCATCGGCTTTTCTTCGAGTGCGTGCGGGTTTTCTGAGCCCCAAATGCGGCAATTTTGCTTGTTAACATACCCGCCGAGATGGAAATGAGCTTCATCCGAAAAGATGATTTTTCGGTAAAAGTCTTCATCTTCTTCAAGTCGATCCCAAGCCCATGAAGCGAAGCGAAAACGCATTGGGTGGTCGGTCCTTTGAGCGTATACACAACTATTTTCGTTCAGCGGAAGAATAAAACTAATTTTCTGTCAAATCAGATGACAGCTAAGTGTTACCATTCTTCAAATAATACCTAGTTCAAATCCGTAACGATAGATGGCGGGCCCTGTACATACCATACATACCATATGTATATATATACCCTTTTCCCTCTGGACCCAACTTGTTAAAACAGCAAGTTTCCTGGGCCTACTGTTAGATGAGCTAGACGAAGACGACCGGTGATCTATATAACACAAAATCACAGATTCACACTTAGGGATAAGTATACTGACACTGACAGAGATAAGTATACTAGTACAACAAAGTGGGGATGGAGAGCCATCGGTAGGGATGGAGAGAGCGGCGAAGTTGTTATCAGTACATAAATTCCACGTAGTTGCGTGTCCACTCACAGGTCCACAGGTGTCCACTCACAGGCCGAAAATGGCAGCAGTCTTTGCAAGAATTGCACTTGACAAATATCAGGTGCCGAGGAACCCAGGTCTAGCACACTGAGCAGACTGTGCAGGGGACTAAGAGCTACTGGTTTCCCCTCGCACTAGAATTGGAGCAGGAGGGTTGTGGGTCTGAGTTGAGAGAGTCGTGTTGCACCGATGGGCTCCTAACCGTTAAGGTTTGATTTGTGATATATATTTGTGAAATATTTGGAGCAAACTTATGGCGTAGGATTGGCGGTGAGGTACGGTACACTTGACAGGGCTAGGTTACTAGGGCGGCAGCCCTTGGTCGAGAAAAACCCGAGTCATTCCTGTAACGTAGAACCGGCTGCCATGGGAATGTGGTTTGATTGCCAAACTGACTTCTTTGTGCCTGCTTGCCACCACTTTTATATAATATCCTTGATATCGTCTTTGTGTTGCATTATTATTATTGTATCTGGTTGTATTGTATTTAATTATTTTTTTGTAGCTTTTTTGTTAGGACTAAGACTTCTGAGTAAGACTTTTGTTTGTATATGTCTATCATAACTTATCAGTTATGCAGTGGGCCAATGTTAATTCTGACCGCCTTTTAAAATATTGGAAACAGTTACCTCACGGAAACACCGATTTGGTTTAATAAAATATACCGATAGACCCATTAAAAGTTCAATGTGAAAAAAAGTTAGTAGAAATATGTTAATTTATGAAAATCCGGCTGGCTAAGGTCTATATGCATATTTATAATAAATAATTAAAAAGTTTAATTAATACTTTATATATAAATAAGTATAATATATGTATTGCTTTAATTTGTATGCCTAACAAAAGTTCACAATTTCCAGAGGGTTTATTTTAGCGATAATGAATATTTTCCTCATTACGGACTGTATTACTACAATGAAGGAAGAATACCGAAGGATGTGGAAACAATTCATTTGAATGGTGCACCAGTAATTTTTGTCCCAGGAAATGGAGGGTCTTACAAACAAGTGAGTAGTTTTGTATTATGAAAATAAAATTTAAGTAAATCTTCTTTTGATAAGCTTAGATTATGATGATGGCAAAAGTAATCAACGCCAGTAGTAGCGAAGTGCCGATTTTGGTATCTTACGTCTCGAAAATTGCGTTAAACAGAATAACAATCTTTATAAATATCAATA
Source organism: Anastrepha obliqua (assembly GCF_027943255.1). Lineage (NCBI taxonomy): Eukaryota > Metazoa > Arthropoda > Insecta > Diptera > Tephritidae > Anastrepha > Anastrepha obliqua. Next base: position 98,883,140 of record NC_072893.1, on the reverse strand, counting down.
TATACATATATGCTATTGGAGATAAAGGTGCTCATACTTTTTTTGCCTATTTTCATTCCTACAGTTTCTAAAGGAAGCAGGTTGTTTTTGTTGTAAAAGAATAGCCATTTTATGTGCAGAATTGTGAGTTGTGATAATTACCTAATTGCTTGCTGATAGCTAATTGAGCACATTAATTCGCTGTCGGAAGACCTCTAGTAACCTGTTTGGCAGCAATTACAGCAGCAATCGTTTCCTACAACTGTCGAACTATGGGATCTCGGTTGCGAGACAATTGAACAACGGTCTCACATAATGTGGCTGCTGAAATTGTTTAGTGGAGCATCGTATTTTAAAAGTGGCTATAATAGTAAAAAATATTGATTTCGACTGAAAAAACCTTGCACAAACAATATTTGTATATCATAATAAACATTTATAGGGTAGGCCATGTAAAATTTGCTTTTCGAATCGGCTATAATAACAAAACTAATCAATATTTTTTCAAACTTTTTTTTTATTTTGAAGATTAAACATTGTCATTTATGAATGTAAAATAATATCGTTCAAATGACTACCACGACTGGCTTTACAGTAGGCCATTCGATCAACCCAATTTCTAAGCACATTTTCGATTGTTTGAGCTCCAATTTCACGAATGGCATAGCATTTTTCCTTAACGGCTCCCCACAAAAAATAGTCCAACGGGCTTAAATCACAGCTCGGAGGCGGCCAATTGATATCGGAATTTCGGCTGATTATTCGGTTTTCAAAAACGGTAGCCAAAGGTTCGAGTGTAACTTTGGCAGTGTGACAAGTTGCACCACCCTGTTGAAACCAAATGTCGTCCATGTTATCCTCTTCAATTTTTGGAAACAAAAACTCGTTGAGCATGTCACGGTAACGTTCGCCATTTACTGTAACCGCGGAAGAAGAAGAAGACTCACCACTTTGGAGCATAACCTAAATGAAAATAATAACAAAGTTAAAAGGCACAAAGCTGTTAGAAACATTATTTATTGGTAAATAGTGCATAATGTTCCAGTTCATTTTCAACAAATTCCCGACCATCCACGCATTGCGGGTAGTACGAGAGGTTGATTAATATGCGGACGGAATGGCCCAAATAACTTAAAATTAATTTACATGTTCTTGAAACTTGTTCTGAAAACTTTTTATACTGTGCGAATCGGACGTGTTTTACTGTCGATCCGTGTTAATAAAGGTTTTCTCAACAAACTCAAAGTGCATTATTGCTAACAAGAGATAGGACTCATAGCAAACTGCATAGGAAGTGCAAAGTGCTTTATCAAGTGAAACTCGATAAGCCAACAAATATTTAAATAAAAACTCAAACCAAGCAATGTAGCTCGTAAAATAAATAAAAAATAAATATGAGTGTGTTACGTTCTCCCCTTGGGAGAGAACGGAATCCAAAAGTGAGACGAGAGTTCTTACTCCGCAAAAAATGCCGCTACATACCAAAAACTCGTGCTCAATGCCGCGCACGAATTTAGCACAGAGCGGATCAAAAGCAAACGGGTCAACACAGTCAGCTCCACCTCCTCCTCGTTCCTTCAGCTGCTACATATATTTGATGGAAACCTCCTACGAATTCTTTGTGTTCCCATTAGGCATTGCCCGATGATGATATCATCCACCATTCTATTGGAAGGCCGGGCATGTTTAGTTATCTCACAAGTTGGCTCCGCGGTCTATCTCCTGTTGGGTTGAGTGATGCAAACCGACCTGTTCCAGAGCTTGCTTCAGAATGAAGGCATGCCCAAATATCGAGCAGAACTCACTGATTTAAGGTTAGATTCTCTCCTAACCAGCTCATCCGCGATGCAATATGATGCATTTTCGTGGTGCACATCTTAACCAACTCATTTAGAATAACTCTACATTCAATTACTACTTTGGAAGAAAAGCTATTGCACTTTACAGAGTTTAAGGCAGCTTGACTGTCCTATTTGATCGATTGTACTGCAATGGACGAGTTCGTCACCCGCAACGCAGTAGGCGGGTAAATGTTGTTGAAAGCCCCTTCTATATGGAGAAATATACCTTAGGTTAATTCTTTAAAGGCAAGCCCCATTCCCAATTTGTGCACGATTTCGTGAAGAACTATGTCCACGCACCTACCGTTAGAGTATGTGTGCTGACACGGAGAGATGAAATTTGAGCTGAAATCCTTTAGTTCTACATGCAAAGCCCTGCCTTTTTGTGGATGGAAGTTACTCTCGCCATGGCTCATCTCCTCGTTATGAAGTAAGCCTTGTAGATATTTGTGAGAAGAATATCACAAACTACTTGTAATTAAATGGAGAAGATTCCTACTAGTCTTGGATATTTGCATGATTGGAAGGACCTAAGTACTCATTCAATCTTTTTATTACATATGATGTTTCCGGTGATACTCCAGGTCCTCAAGTTGAGACTGTTGGGGCCAGTGTCCTCTGTGCATCTGTGAGAATGGGTGTTCCTTGGGACGCCCAGCATTTCTTTAGAAAAAGAAAGAGTTCCATTTGACATTTGAATGCAAATTGGGGAAATCGGGTTCTTCCATAATATGTTCCGGAAGCGATTTCCCTTAGAGTTTTCAGTTGGCACGAAAGACCTGCATATGCGTGTACAAATAATAGATTAGACGCTGAAACCCGTAATCTCTAAACACATACATATAATATAAAATTATACAAGAAAGCAACCAATCAAATAATTGCTTTAATATAGAACTGTTTTAAAATAAATACACAAACTTAAGAAACAAATTTTAATATGTAACTTTATAAAAGGGGGAAAATAACTACAGAAAAAATAGACCGTAGCCGAATGGGTTGGAGCGTGATTACCATTCGGAATTCACAGAGAGAACGTTGGTTCGAATCTCGGTGAAACACCAAAATTAATGAAAACATTTTTCTAATAGCGGTCGCCCCTCGACAGGCAATGGCAAACCTCCGAGTGTATTTGTGCCATGAAAAAGCTCCTCATAAAAATATCTGCCGTCCGGAGTCGGCTTGAAACTGTAGGTCCCTCCATTTGTGGAACAACATCAAGACGCACACCACAAATAGGAGGAGAAGCTCGGCCAAACACCCAAAAAGGGTGTAAGCATCAATTAAATACACTCGTATTTATGTATTTTAAAAGCTTGTAAATCACTCTGTCTACGTTTTTATTAGATTAAATATCTCCTGGTGTCGCTTCTTAAGGCGGTAATATCCGAAGTCCGCCAGTATGGTCTCCTTTTGCTTTTAGGACGGACCTTCTGGCATGATGTTTTCAAAGCAGACTTACATATTTTCAGTATCAAAAAATACAGCTTCACGAATTTAACTTGATACCTCAAACACTCGAGACATTTATATCCAGAACTTCCAAGAGAAAGAATCACATACGTCGGTTCTGGTATACTGCTGATAATCGACAACTTCAACGAACTGTCAAGCATCCAATTAAGGTTAATTTTTTGTTGGTTGTGAAAGGTTGTTTTTGTTTATTTGTGCTAACCGCCAATTTGAATGCAGTTTTGATTAATAAAATTTACCAAAAAGCATTATTACCGTTGGTTGCGAAGATGTTTTGAAGATCTAGCTACCTTTGGATTTTACTATAATTGAATTGGTCAAATATTATAGTTTCTAAGTTTTGGCGGTCACGCTTCTATTAGACAGATTATGTATACTTTTCCATATAACCGTGAATTCGACAGTATCCGGTGATGAGTTGATCTAATTGTAGATATTTGTTAAATTTTGTTTTTGCATGCATCTTTTTTATCTTTCCATTTATTCTCTATCATATTTATTGTTTACGTAAACCAAACCAATTTTTTTATTTTATTTTAAGATACTCGGAAGAGTTATTTTTTATAGCTCATTTACAATTATGTCACGGCAGATTATTCGCCGTTTATACTGAACCCTAAATGAGCATTTGGCAAATTTAGCTCTTAACGCAACTCTAATTCTACATTAATTTCTACAAAACTCTGTAACTAAATGCAAATTCGTGCTAAAAATTTTTTCATTAACATTCTAAAAACAACGCAGTGGTTTTGCCAACTTTAAGGTATGGGTGCCTAGTTTGGTGGGAAGCTCTTCGGAAGGGCTATAATATCATTGAACTGGGGAGGGCGCAAAGGACTGCATGCATTGGCATCCCTGGAGCATGTAAAATTTGCCCCAGTGCTGCCGTGAATGTCGTTATGCACTTACTTCCCATCGACTTTTACGTCATTTCCATCGCAGCTCAAAGTGCAATCAGGTTAAAGGAGGTTGGCCTCTGGAGGAAATCTCTCAAGGGGCATGGTAGCATTTTCGGGCAGTTAACACCGTATTTCTCCGAACTTCGAATAGATCTCTCTATCTGTAAACTAGAGTTTGAGAGTCATGCTAGGGAAATCTTTCCAAATAAGCAGGATTGAATCGAGGGGAAAATCTGCACGGAAGCTTACACCTGTGTCTTCAATGACGGTTCCAAGATGGAATCGGAAGTCGGAGGAGGGATTTCTCTAAATCAGCAAATTTTTCTATCTCCTTTAAACTGCCGAATACTGCTAATGTTTGTAAGCAGAAGTCTTTGCGATCCTTCAGGAAGGGGACTGAATTGGTCTCAGATACCAGACTGGCACTTCAACCCTTTCAGCTACCTATATAAGTATATATATATATAATTGGCGCGTACACCCTTTTTGTGTGTTTGGCTGAGCTCCTCCTCCTATTTGTGGTGGGCGCCTTGATGTTGTTCCACAAATGGAGTGACCTACAGTTTCAAGTCGCCTCCGAACGGCAGATATTTTTTATGAGGAGCTTTTTCCTGACAGAAATACACTCGAAGGTTTGCCATTGCCCGCCGAGCGGCGACCGCTATAAGAAAAAACTTTTTATTCATTTTGGTCTTTCACCGAGATTCGAACCTACGTTCTCTCTGAATTCCGAATGGTAGTCACGCACCAACCCATTCGGCTATGGCGGCCGCACCTACCTATTCAAAAAACAACTTTTGTTAATTTCGCAATGGAAGTTTTTTTTCTTCAACAATCGGTAATTTGTTCATAATGTTCGAAATATACTGCGCTGCTTTCGATTCAAATGGTTGAAAAATGCGGCACTATGAACACACTTCGAAAAAGCAAAGCTCCAACGTGCTAAATCTGGATTTAAGAATGAGCATGGAGGCCACATAGTGGTCATTTTTCAAACTGCATGTTTTGTGAGAGAGTACAGAATGTGGCCGCACACGTGAACCGCTATCCCGCTCCCCGTGGATTTAACATAATCAGCTGACGTAATTTGCTGACGTAATAATTGGGTATCCGTTTTCATTTGTGTTGTTATTGTATTGTGTTACATTACACTCGCACACACATTACAGCGCCACTCGCCTTCTGGTTTGTTCTACTGTGACACCACAGCTAGAAATACTCTCACGGATGTTGCAATCTTGTAGTCTATAATTTTTGTATATTGTATATAAAGAGCTAAAACTCACTAACGCTTTTCTTATTTACTCTAGGTGCGTTCTCTGGCATCTGTTGCATTGAGAAAGAGGAGAGGGAATGCAGCTGACGTTCATTTGGATTATTTCACTAGTAAGTATTCAATAAAATTAAAAATAATGTATACTGTGTTAATATATTTTCAGTTGACTTCAAGGAAGAACTTTCGGCACTTTATGGCAACTACTTAGAAAGACAAACAATATATTTAAAAGCTTGCATAAAGGCTGTATTAAAAATGTATGCGAATAATAAAATAGCGGAAAGAGAAGTGGTAATAATCGGCCATTCCATGGGTGCTGTAGTAGCCTATGCAGTCCTAAGAGACGTTGAAATTTCGAAATACATAAACACAATAATTTCTTTGTCTGCGCCTATAAAAAAACCTCTCATAATTGTTGATAAAAAAATTGATGAATTTTACAAAAATATAACTGATTATATGTCCAATGCGCGCTCTTCCTTTAAACCAAATGAAAATACAAATTTTTGTTCAACTACATCTAGTCGCAATCTACTGAATCATCATTTCGATTATACTGACTCCATTCTAAAAAATGTATTGCTTATCTCCATTGGCGGTGGAAATCGTGATTTACTTGTGCAACCTGGTCTTACTATTTCAACATTTAGCGATTTACATTCTATGGTAAATAATGTTTAGTCATCTCTTTAAGCCGAAATCAAAACTTCTATAAATTTTATTTTGAAGACTATGTCAATACCTAAAGTATGGATTAGCTGTGACCATTTGTCGGCAGTTTGGTGCCTTCAGCTCATGCTTGTAATTAACAGATATATGTTTGACATCTCTACTCGAGACGCTTACAATTACGTGTATTTCATTAAAGACCGAATACTCCGTGAACAAGTTGCAGTTAATCACTTTGTGGTTTGTAGTAAAGTTTCTAATTTAAATGCATTCTTTAAGACATCAAATTTTATAGAAACCGAACATATTGCTACCTAAAGAAATCAACATTGAGCAGAAAGCTAAAAATAAAACCATTTGGAGTGAGGACTCGCGAAGAAGCTTTTCGAAAGGATTTAGAGAAGGACCTAGAAGTAACTTTATTCAACTGATTCCTTTGTGGAAACACAAACACTATCATGTAAGTATAAACAACTTTACCAATCATATAAATTTGAAATGTAATTTTCTGTCAGTAAATTCTAAGAGATTTACCATTGATTGGTGAAAGGCGATGTATGTTCTCGATGCAAAAATAATGGGGTGCTTGCTCCCATCATGTTTGTAATGAGATAAATCTATACTGATTCCGAAAGTTGATGCATCAGCTGCAAGAGCTAGTGGTAGCGGTAGCGGTCCAATTAGTTTGAGAGCGGGTACTCGAATCCTCTGGAAGAATTCTCTTAGCACTGCTTTTTCTACCTAAGCACTTAATTTCTCTTTTCAAAAAACAAAAAAAAAAGCAAAACAAAATCACTTGCTTCGATGCTTCGTCTATTGCATCTGTAAATAAGTATATTGTAAATTGCTTTGGTAAAATTGTGAATTTACTGCGATACTAAAAACTCCGAAAAATTCGTACCGAAGCAATTTGCGGCGTCCAGTTGTTAAATCTAATTGATTTTCAAATAATATATCTAAACCAACCAGCATATCCGCTTCTTCAGGAAATTTTGGTATTTGTAAAAATGGTATTTGTCTTGCTTTGAAAAATGTTGGCACAGCTGTAGACTTCATGCTAATACTTGCTTTAGAATCTTTAATTACACTTACATTCGTACTGTTAAAAATGTCTTCATATTTCTTTAGTCCAGTCAAAAGAGACGAAAAAAATAGCCAACTTCGTAATTTTAGGAGTATGCGAGTTTATGGTTTTATTATGTAAAACCCATCACTGTGAACTTAAATTTGAGTTTTCGGGGTCGGGGGTTGTGTCCCGCGGCCGCCATTTTGGAAATAAGGGTGCAACTGGTTTTTTGCGATTATCTCGTGAATTTCGAAAGTTACGAAAATTTTGTTAAATACTTTTTTGTAGATAATAATATTATCTACAACTTTCATTCAAAACGTTTTATTGTAAAACTAATAATAAAAAAGTTATAAACAAAAATTTTAGACAAAAATGTTCACAAAAGAATGCTCTATAAAAAAGCTCTGATGTATATTTTCCATAAAATCAATAAAAAAAAAGTTATTACGCTTTAAAACAATGCATCCCTTAATTTTTCGCGTAAGTTTGTTTATAACTTTTTTATTATTAATTTTACAATAAAACGTTTTGAATGAAAGTTGTAGATAATATTATTATCTACAAAATTTTCGTAACTTTCGAAATTCACGAGATAATCGCAAAAAACCAGTTGCACCCTTATTTTCAAGATGGCGGCCGCGGGACACAACCCCCGACCCCGAAAACTCAAACTTAAGTTCACAGTGATGGGCTTTACATAATAAAACCATAAACTCGCATACTCCTAAAATTACGAAGTTAAATCCTCTTTTGACTGGACTACTTGCAAAGTTCTTTAATTTGAAAACCGAATTCTCTGAACAAATCAAGACCAAAGAGTTGTTCTAGTTATCTACATCTGCTACTATTATTACAATGCTCTTTTACTTACTTCCTTCCACATCTTGCTTTGGTGCGCAATTTACCTAACATGGGAATTTGTTTCTGTGCAAAGGCATATAGAGGTTTTGAATATTGTATTATTTCAGCGGTTTAGGAACCTTATTAGGATGTTGTCGTTTAAGATAGACAGTTGCTTGAGACTCTCGAACAGCGGTTGGCCCAGGGTTAACATTCTGTCCTTCCATAGGGCAGGGCATTCACAGAGCTAATGGAAGAATGTTTCCTTTTTTTCCGGTTGTTTACAACTATGACAGTATCTGTTTTGTTCTCCGATAGACCAGAAGCCAGTTATGACTGCCGTTAGCCTACAGGCGTCCCGTCGTTTCATGTTTCTCAATGTCGACGATTGCTTGAGGTTGTAATATAGATGGACCATAAAGTCCTGCTAATTTTGCATTTCGTCTGGTCTCTCCATCTACAATCTGCGATTCGAAGGTATTTTAGGGAAATTGCATTCTTGACTGCACCTAATGGTGTGAATACCGGTACTGGAAGAACGTTATTCAATGCAGATCCCCCTCTTGACAGTTCATCGGCTTTTTCCTTACCTTCAATTTTCCGGTGTCCTGAGACCCGAATTAAGGTTACTTTATGGTTTTCACTCAAGGTGGCAAGGTTATTCCTACTTTGCTCCACCCCTTTAGAGGTTGTTGTAGCCGAATCCAGTGCCTGGATTGCAGTTTGGCTATCCGAAAGAATAGCGATATTGTCCTTAAAAGAGAAATATGTGATTAGTAGCATACAAGCTCCACCATTGCCAGTACTCTCGCCTGGAAGACACTGCTGGTATTAGGGAGACGCACAGATTTTTCAATTCCAAGTCTTTGAGAATATATAGAAGCTCCAACACCATAATCCATTTTACTGCTATCTGTATAGACTGTATGTCGAAGTTGTTTAGAGAGAATCGCTTATTCCATACTTCCTTAGATGAGAAGAAAGTGGCAAAATTCCTATTGAAAGTTACCGTCGGAACGATGTAGTTAGTCCTCACCAAGGTTAGCTGAGTTTGTCGCAATAATAGACTGGCATGACCATAAGTTTTTTCTTTCCAGCGACCCGCTCATTTAACCTAAATGCACTCATTGTTGCCGTCTTCTTTATATGTAGGTCTATTGGAATAACGTGTGTTAGTACATTGAGTGCCTCCCTATGACATGCTCTGATTGCACCGACCGTTATTACACAGGCTGATCTTTGTATTCTGCCAAGTAATTTGGTATTGTAATCTCTGGCTAGAGCTTTCCACCAAATTACCGAACCATACGATAAAATTGGTCGCCACAATGTATACTTAGGTTGAAGCCCCCATCTTCTTCCAAGCATACGTTTGCAGGCATATAAAGCAATTTCTGCTTTCCTTACCCGTTCTTCGACGTTTAATTTCCAGCTAAGTTTGGAGTGCAGAATTACCCCTAAGTATTTAGCACTGGGTGAAAGTGAAAGAGTTTGTCCGTTGATATTTGATAGGGTAAAAGTTGGTACCTTATATCTGGTGGTAAAAAGCTTAAGTTTTGTTTTACGCGGGTTTAAACTTAGGCCACATCCTGTGGCCCAAGGGTTAAGCCCGCCTAACGCCCTTTGGATGATCCCACTGATCGTATTAGGACACAGTCCTGACACCATTAGCACCACATCATCAGGGTAAGCCACCGCTTTTACCCCACTTGTATTATTAAGATTTTGCTGATCGCACATAGCCAGAGAAGCGGGGATAATACTGCCCCCTGTGGACCTTCTTGCTTATGTTGATATTACCCATATTAGATTTGATGATCCCGATTTCTAGCATACAGATGATTGCAGATGACTCAATTACTAATGCAATTGCCCACCTCTAAGTCTATCAACGCCTGTTGGGGGCATCTGTACTAACATTGTTAAAGGCGCCTTCTATATCCAAGAATGCCGCCATAGTATGATGTTTGTTCTCTAGAGAGCCCTCTATTGTTCGGATAACCTCGTGAAGCGCTGTCTCCGTGGATTTGCCTTTAAGGTAAGTATGTTGTGCAGTTGATATACCAGAACCCTCTAAAGAGCTTCTGAGGTGTATATCCAAAAGTCTTTTAAAGGTTTGAACAAGAAAGACTGATTGGCCTTCGTACTTTTGGTATGAAGACGACCTTGACTAGTTTTCAACTATCTGGAATATGGCCTAAGTTTAAAGACGCTTTACAAGTTTTCTCTAGTCGTGGTAGCATACAGTCCAAGGTTTCCTCTAAGTTCTAGCGATTCTTCTGCCGTTGCAGTCCAAGTATCAGCCAAGTATCACAGTCCATCAGCTTTCTTAACCCAAGACGCCATTGAATGGTCTTTGGAAATAACACGGCTGAGCCTAGCAGAATCCCTGGTGGATTCGATTGACGAACAAAATTCCCTTCAGCTCTTTTTTTGGCGGCCATAATTGCCTTCTTGTACTGTCGCCGACTTTCTCTTTACAACTCCCAATTTCCCGTCGAGCACCTGAGGTTGATATAGATTTTTCCCTTAGTTTTAAGAGCCCACTGCTTCACCAAGGAGGGGAGTTTTTTTACTAAATTTTATGGGGCAAGACGTTTTGTAGGTCCTACTAAATGCCTTTTCCAGTGATATAACCTTACTCTGAATTCTTTCTATGAGAGTGATTTGGTGAATAGGAATTTCTCTTATCCTCTTGTTTACTGCATTTTTGAATCTCTTCCAGTTGGTTCTTAAGGGGTTACATGGGTTTCGTCGGGTAAAAAAAGGCTAATTTAATATTTTATTTTATTATTTATTAACTAAATTTATGTAATTATTTATTTAATTCAAACTCTTCTATCTTATAGATACATATTTAAAGAATAATTTTCAAAAAAAAAATTAAAACTTCTCCATTGTGACGTCATTTCCGGTGACCCCTCGAAAAAAAGGTGCGTCCGCGTTGTCAGCATAACTTCTGACAGGATCATCGAAAATGAAAAAAACAAAAATAAGTGTTTTAGTTAAGACCATAAACTCGTGCTTGATCGAAGGAAAGAAAAAAAACGAAAAATTGGTATTTTGGCAGACATTTTTCCAAAAAATGAAAATTTCGGTCAAATTTGCTTGACATTTTTTTTTTTTTTTTTTAATAGTTGTAATTGAAAAACAAATCCTTCGTCGAAGCACGAGTAAAATTGTATCTCGAACACCTGTGTAAAATTTCATCAAGATCGGTTGAGTAGTTTTCCAGAACATTTCACAACCGACTTTGAAAACACGGTTCCGAGAAAAACGCCTGTGCTTCATTTCCCGTTTAAAAAAACATAGCGAGCAACAACTATGTGCCGTTGTGACTGAAAAGGTTCCGATAATTTGGAAATCAGTTGTATGTATGTCGGCGATTGCAGATTTGCAACAGCAAACAAATTCTTTAATAACTCAAACCATTCCGTACCAAGGTAGGTAGGTAGGTAGGGTGGTTGTCATAAAGACACACTTAGACCTTTCGCAGGTCGATTGTGATACCACTGGAGCTTATCCTTACCCTACGTGTTCCTTTTCAAACCATCCAGTAGCTTTAATAATCGAGCAGAGCTTCGTTAGTTTTGGATGGGCTATGTCCGCTACGTCGGTTAAAAATGCTGTATCAAGAGTGCGCAGCCTTCTCATAGCTAAGCCTTCACACTCACATAAAAGGTGTCTGACTGTTTCCTTTTCTTTTGTATTAAGACAGCTTCTACAGAAATCGAAGTACGGGAGTCCTAACCTTCTAGCGTGGCTGCCTATTAAACAATGACCAGTTAATACACCTATCATTTTTCTTATAGCTTCTCTGTTAAATTTTAGTAATATCTTCGATCGACTGCTGTTCCAGTTCGGCCATGTCTGTCTGCTTAGTTCGCATGTCGTGAGGTTTTGCCAGCTTGTATTTACGTTTTTGAAGGTTTCCCTGTCTATAAGTAAAGTAAAACAAGTGGCTATAGGCAGGGGTATCAGCGCCTTATCCGGTTTGAGATCGAGCGTTGTACCGGTTGGTGCAAGTTCATCCGCCTTGCAGTTTCCTACTATATTCCTGTGGCCTGGCACCCAGATAAGGTGCACTTTGTAGCACTTAGATACGTGATTTAGTAGTTTAAAACATTCTAGAACTGTTTTTGACGAGTGCGTTTTTGATTCAAACGCTTTTATTGCCGCTTGACTGTCCGAGTAAATGAAGACTTCATTTGTGGATAATACTCTCGTTTTTATTACCGTAAGTCCCTCTTTTATGGCAATGACTTCCGCCTGAAATACACTGCAATGATCAGGTGGGCGAAATGATTGGCATATTTCGAGTTTATCGGAGTAAACCCCTCCACCTACTTTGTTGTCCAGTTTTGAGCAATCTGTGTAGATGTTTAAATCATTTTTCTTAACAATATGCCCGTTGTCTCATTCCTCTTTGGAAGGAAATACTGTGACAAAGGATTTATTTAAATTGATGTTCTTGGTATTACAGAATTCCGTTGTGCCAGGAATGCAGGGGAATTTTTCTAAAATTAAAGAGTGTCCTCTTTGGTTCGTACTGAGTAGGCCGGTTTCTCTTAGTCTAAGAGCTGCTTTGGCAGCTGGTTGCTTACCGAATTGCTCTATTCGTAAAAGGTTAAGCATAATATTTAGTGCATCTGTGGGTGTGGTCATAAGGGCCCCTCAGATGCAAAGACTGGCCATTCTTTGTACATGTACCATGGTTCTTTTAATGTATAACTTATCTAAAGCCGGCCACCATACTAGTATGCCGTATGTTAGAATTGGTCTGACAATTGCTGTGTAAAGCCAATATACGATAGATGGGGAGAGACCCCAACTTAGTCCTATCAGCTGTTTACAAGAGTAGAGTGCTATTGTCGCTCTTTTTACTCTATCTTCGACATTTGCCTTCCAAGTTAGTTTTCTGTCTAGTATTAGACCTAAGTAGCGAGCCTCATAACTAAAGGACAGTGCCGTTCCACCTAGAGTCGGGAAGCTATATTTGGAATTTTATGTTTCTTGGTAAATAGGATGAGTTCAGTTTTATTGGGGTTGACGCTTAGCCCATTTGCTTTTGACCAGTTTTCAACCATGTTTAGTAAATCTTGCATAACTTCTCTAAGTGTATTGGGAAATTTCCCTCTTACTACCATTGCAACATCGTCCGCATATGCTACGACGTGTTGTCCTCTCTCCTCTAGGCTCTTTAGCAAGGAGTTTAGTGCCAGCACCCATAGGAGAGGGGACAGCACACCGCCTTGAGGTGTTCCTCTGCTAACTTTTTTCTTGATCTCTGAGGTCCCTAGGGTTGCGATCACAAATCTGCTCAAGAGCATGTTTTTGATGAACTCAACCAGAGCGCCAGAGATCCCGAAATCCGTCAGTGCCTTTATTATGGTATCCGGTAGGATGTTGTTGAACGCGCCCCCGATATCAAGGAAGGCTACCAGTGTGAATTCTTTATTATAAATTGACTTCTCGATTTCTGTAACAAGTGAGTTAAGTGCTGTTTCAGTAGATTTCCCTTTACAGTACGCATGTTGTGAGATACTAAGCTTATTAGGGCTGATGTTAGCCTTAATATACTCTTCTATTATTCTTTCTAATGTTTTCAGCAAAAAAGAGGATAGGCTAATTGGCCTAAAATCCTTAGGTGTTGTGTGTGAACTTTTTCCCGCTTTAAGAATAAAGACAACTTTTACTTCTTTCCATACTGATGGGACACTTTTAAGTTTCAGATCAGCCTTGAATATAGCCGTTAATCACTCCGTAATGTAATTGAGTGAATGTTGTATTTGGGCTGGGAATAATCCATCTGGACCCGGGGATTTAAATGGTTTAAAGGTGTTCACTGCCCCGGTTATTCTGGATTTAGTGATTATTTCTTCAATGTCAGAATTGGGTCTTTCTGTACTAATGTTGATTAATACGTTAGATGATTCGTTGCTGGGAAAGTGTGTGTCCACTAGCAACTTCAGAGTTTCGTCACTCGAGATAGTCCAACTCTTATCCGGTTTTCGGAGGTATCCGGAGGAATAGTGTTTTTTTGAAAGGATTTTACGCAGTCTAGAAGCCTCTGCGGCTCCTTCGATTTCTCCACAGAACGTTCTCCAACCAGACTTTTTCGCTTTCCTAACCTCTTTTTTGTAAATTCTTAGCTTACTGCAATAGCAGTCCCAGTCTTTACTCTCTCGTGTCGCTTTCGCTCTATTAAACTGTCTTCTGGTGTCATTTCTTAATGTTGTCATGTCTTTTGACCACCAGGGCGGCCTTTTCTTCCCCTTATACTTAATTATAGGGCAGGCCTTATTTAGCGCAGTTCTACAAACCTCCGTAAGGATTTGTACGTGTTCGTTCAGTGATTCTCTATCTTCAATAGTGATATTTCGGGAATTAGGAAGTCTTTCCTTAAGTTCCCGTTTATATATGTGCCAATTGGTATTTTTCAAGTTCCTGCTGGCAGGCGGGGCCCGTGAGCTGTTTCCCCCAAATTTTATTTCTATATAGCGATGATCGGAGTAAGAGTTTTCGTTCCGAACCCTCCACTGCGTCATCTTTCCGTAGAGGGTGTGACATGCTAGTGTAATATCAAGAACTTCTTGTCTATTGCGCGTAATAAATGTGGGTTCGTTGCGTTTGTTACACACTAAAAGCTTACTACATATAATATAATTAAAGGTAGACTTGCCACGTTCGTTTGTACCCGAGCTCCCCCATACGGTATGGTGGGCATTGACGTCACCTCCTAGAACTAGTTCGCGGTTGTGTGCTTTGCAATCTTCCACAAGATTTCTTATCAGCGGCGACGGCAGTGGACCTGTGTCATCTCCGGCAAAATAAAACGAGGTTAGCCAGATGTTGCTTCCGCTCACTTCCCAGCTAACCGTCGTAGTATCTGCGTTACTGAAATTTTGAATCATAAATATATTAAGATGTGTTTTCGCAATTATGCATGCTCTTTTAGTACCTTCACAATTGGTCTTATATACCTTGTAACCTGATGTCCTCAAGCCGCAGATTTCGAAATTCCGTACCCAGGGTTCCTGGATGAGGTCTACATCCGGCTGATGTTCTGCCAGACGATCAGGAGGGCAAGGCAGGCTTCCTTACAGTGGTGTAGGTTTATCTGAAGAAGATGCATCAGCTGTTAGCGTTATGTCTGGGTCTTCTTTATTTTCGCATAAAAGTTCCCTTTCGGAATACTTACGCTGTTGTACAGAATACTTACTCTCCCGTTCCAAGTATAACCTCCCTAAGCCCATTTCTGAGCGTGAAGAGGCGTATTCTTTTTCGGTGGGATGGTCGTCTTCGCTCATTGGCTCTGTTTCGCTCATGGGGTCTAATTCGCTCATAGGTTTTGTGCTTTCCTTCGTGGTGAGGAACTCTATTGCTTCCGTATCAGTTTTGTAGATGTGAAGCTTTACTTTTACAAAACCGTATCTCAATTGCCCATCGCATTTCGGTAACGGTTCAATTGAGTTTTCAGTCAAGAGCAGGAGAGCCTGCATGGTGGCGCGCTTCTGTTCTTTCGATTCTTCCACGCTGTTCTTGTTGCTTATTGTTTTTACATATCTCCACTCCACACTTTCGTTAGGTCGGCCTCGATCCATTTCCATTGGGCCTTGGGGATCATACCTTCAGAAGGGTTCTCGTCCAGAACTCCTATTATAATGCGGTCGTTTGCAACCTCCGCACATGATTTTCTAGGCGTCACGCCAATTATTTTATGGCTATGTGTATATGTATGCTATTTTCTTTGTTTTCTTTTTTTTTATGTTACTTTCTAGATACAAAACCAATTCTTACGCTACCTTGTGGTTGCATAGTGGATATTCGAGGTTTGTTAAAAAATAAGGTGAATTTTCAAATTCGCGGGCTACGTACATACATTCGACTTCCGATCATTATAATTTTTTTGTTGGTACCTTCCTCTCGAAAATATGTTTACAGTTTTAGCAATATAACATACATACATGGAGATAGGTATGTTTGTTTACACGTAAATGCAATGGTATTAGAAATCGTATCAAAAAACCGTATATATGTATATAATTGGCGCTTACACCCTCTTTGGTGTTTGGGCGAGCATCTCCTCCTCCTATTTGTGGCGTGCGTCTTGATTTTGTTGAATAAATGGCAGTCGATTCATGAATGCCTAATTGCTGAGAACTTCGGGATATCGATGTTGCAACACTTTGTGCTACAGCAGCAATATTCTAAAACGTCCATCCTTGACAAACCAGTTTCTTGAATTTTTTTCTTTAAATTTTGAATTGTCGATTCATTCAGACGATTATTTCCACCAAACAAATCATGAATTTTGCGATATTTTGTTCTTAAAGATCAACCAGTTTCATAATAAGTTTCAATAATTTTAACGCGTTTTTCTATCATGTAAATTCTACTATCTAACAAATGTCAAAGATCAGATAGAAAACAGTACCGTTCAGGAGTTATTCACTAATGACATCTAGGTGCCACTTTTCAAAGACCCTGGTATATAACCATATGGCACATATGTATGGAGTACACATTAGATATATGTTTATAATATTAATTTATCGTTCTGTTACTATTTCTTAGTAGTTAGCAGTCTCGAGAAATTTAAGAGTCGATATTGTTTCACTGTTTTTCGAGTTGTGTGCCAAACTTAAGGCATTGTGTGCTTTATCTTACCCTAGGAAACTCACATTGCAGTTATAAGTGTTGCATTAAATAAGTGTGGTAAAAGCGCAAGTGAGATTTACGAATTGCTGAAGAAAGTTAATATTTCGAGACTGTTTTCCAATCGTCTGAAGTGACAGACAGAAAAAGAATTGGTCGTCCTCGCATGGTTCGAACCAGTGAAGCCATAAAAGCCGTCCGTTCTCTTAGAAAACAGAAAATCATGTCTAATAAGAGATGCTCTCCATATAAAAGCCTTCCGTCGTTCAACTGGTAATCTTTTGACAACGCGCTTGAAGAATTAGAGAAAATGTTCACTGTTGAAGAAGTTTTTAATAAGTAAAACAACCAAATCTGCTAAAATTTCTAAAGACGCACATATTTGCGCCAAGGATTAAGCGTGGCCACCATCCAATCTCCGTAATGGTTTGGTGGAGAGTGTCTGAAAATGGGTTAAGAACGGAGCAAAAGTGTACCAGGAGGATGTCCTAGAAGAATCTTCTAAGACAAAAACCACCCAGCAGGGGCTAAAAAACAATATTCCTGGGCCCATATCCGTAGAAGATTGGCCGTCTGGAAGTCCAGATCTGTCTCCATTGGCCTACAGTTGGTGGTCAGAGTTGGAGAACATGGCCTGTCGAAGATTTCACAGAAATTTGGAGAGTCTCAAACAAACTTTGCTTCAAGTAGGTACGTCAATATTCATGGAAACCGGCTTGTGTAAAAGCAAATGGTGACCATTTCCACTCGTGGACAATCCAGAGAAGCGACGAGAGAACACCTCCTTGCGAAGGGCCTCTGCTCACCTGCCCCACTTTGCTGCGACCGTTCTATCCGCAAGCATTTTAGTCAGGTCGGTTCCGACCCCTATTTTATCCAGAGACCTAGTGATTGCCCCCGGGAGGACATTGTTAAAAGACCTCTTAATGTCAAGGAAGGAGCCCACCGTGAATTCTTTCTGAGAGAGGGACAAGTCGATGTCTTTAACAATAATATGCAAGACTGATTCTAACGATCTGCCTTAACAATATATGTACATGTTGAGCGTACGATAAACGCTCCCGGGGAATTACACACCTTGGTGCAGATCAATCAGCCTCTCAAAGGCTTTTAGTAAGAACGATGAGAGGCCGATGAGCCTGAAATCCTTAGGGGATACTTGTGAGATTTTACCTGCCTTGGGTGTGAAAGTAACTCTCGCAGCCCTCCAAGATCTGGGTATGTAGATCCAATCTATGCAGCTCACGTAGATAGGGAGAAGCCAACGACAAGATACTTCTGCAAATTTCTGCATTTGAGCAGGTATAATGCCATCGGGCCCAGGTGACTTAAAGGGCTTGAAAGAGTCAATCGCCCAAGTCAGGTGGCGCTATGGGCGTGGGAAATGTTTTGCCTACTGTCCCAGCTGAAATTGCTCGATTTTAGGTTTGCCGGAAAATAGGCGTCGAGAAGCAACTTGAGCGACTCCTTGCTGTTCGTAGTCCAGCACCACGCTCCAGACCTCCTCCACCAGAGCTACTGCCGCCCTATACGATTCGCACTACAAAATAATAAACAAAGGAATCACAGTTTAAACACAATTTCCATCAAACACGTAGTGGAAACAGTTGATAATTCTTTGAAACCCAAATCCCGCTTCGTCGAAACGTATTGTGACGCATGTTGGTTGTAGAGAAGAGAAGAAAGGCTTCATTTTTGTTAGAAATATCACGTGGAAAAGATTTTACTTGATATTTATGCATATCTACTTAGACTCTAAGTCTGCCGCCGTAGCCGAATGGGTTGGTGCGCGACTACCATTCGGAATTCACAGAGAACGAGCGTTCGAATCTCGGTGAAACACCAAAAAATAAGAAAAACATTTTTCTAATAGCGGTCGCCCCTCGGCAGGCAATGGCAAACCTCCGAGTGTATTTCTGCCATGAAATAGCTCCTCATAAAAATATTGCCGTTCGGAGTCGGCTTGAAACTGTAGGTGCCTCCATTGTCCATTGTCTCCATTGTCAACATCAAGACGCAAAGGGTGTACGCGCCAATTATATATAATATATATATGTATACTTAGACTCTAAATTGTAGAGCCAGGTAGCACCAGGAAAAAACAACTGTTGGGCAGTTACTGCACCAATCATGATTTGAATCTTGTTTCTTTTCTCTTGCTCTTCGCTTTATTATGTTTTTAGTAATGCTGATTTAGTTTTATTCTTACTCTAATTTATAATGATGATTTATAATTGATACCAAATACATTATTGTTCCAGATATATTTCCATGATTTCATTAAGTTAATTTGTGTTTTTGTTTAATTTCAGAAGTTATATGTTAATGTACTTCACCTGGATCATGGCGACTTCTTGTTTGGATGTTCGGTAAAGTCAACAAGAAATGAAAACATGTTCTGGTAAACAGGTAGTGTTTTTCATATTTATTTTATTAACTAGAGATTATGATTTTTTTAGTAAGGATGGAATTTCGCTTTCTCACCATTTTCAAACATTACCATCGCCTAAAAATCAACTGCGTTCTGTGGCAATACTTGATATTAACAATTTAAGAAATACATATGCCAACTGGAGCCATATTGGTTTATTCGTCCATGCAACTCGGGCGCCGGTAAGAATTTTTATAATTGTGTTTATGAATTATGTACTATATATAACTCAAGTGTGTAGATGAAATCGGAAGTAAAATAAAGATCAGGTGTAAGTCAGGATCACATGATCTAAAGACGGTATTTTACGTACATTCAGCTACCAATGATGTATATATTAATAGCGTTAAAACCATTATGGTACATCACACTGGTATTAAGAACCCGTCGGAACTTCTTAACTTAACTGCTATATATTTGCCCATCTTAATAAGTAGGAATTTTGTCTGCTGAAGTTTCCTTAGCATAATTGTGTAAGTGTTGCATGGATCTCTCACGACGCAATTGGAGATCTTCGTACGCGGTAGGTGGTGATGGTAACGTGTTAATTGCTTGTCTTCCGTTTATGGGTAGCTATCGTCCACTGACTGATGTCTCTGTTTCAAGCGCTATCAGCTAGCAACTTAAGGACGTTGATACGGATCTGTACTTTAATTACGATTGCGGTTGTGTGTGATAAAAGAAGATCAAACTATTGAAATCAGCCCCTAAAATTGTCGGGTTATTTATGATTAGTATTTTGTTGTTTTAATCACATCGATTTTTAATTTAACGGGCAGTCATTAATAAGGTTGAGGTGTGCAGGAAAGTTGCGAGATACCTGTGTATTTTTAGCTAAATGATAAATTCTACTGAAAGGAAGCAATCATATTTATTTTTCTCTGTCACTCATTTTTTTCGATTTGGCTCATTTTCCTTACGTTGAAAATAGTGCTGGGATCTACGCTTTTATCGCACCTCCAACATAAACGCCACACCAAAGTGTAAAGCTTTGAGCTCGGAGCTCAAAGATAAACGCACCCTATTTCTCGAGTCACTACAGTAGTTGCGGAGCTTGTCTATTATTATTATTAATTTTTACACAAATTATTATTACAAATATTACACTTAATTTTTCTTTTTATTATTATTTCAATCATTAATGCGAAACTAACGAATGCGCTCACTTAGTAACTTGAACATTAACTTTTTAAATGCATTTTAATTTTTCAATCACTTTCCTTATATATTGCAGACGTTTTACAGCATAGATATACATAATCCTAAGGAGAGGCAAATTTATCTTAAAGTACCCCGTTGGTCGACTCTTCAAAAAACGAGTTTGGTAAATGAAAGCGTCCAAGGCACATTATATTTCAAAATCTTTATACAAGGTAAATGTTTAAAATATAATTTTTTCGTAACAACAAACATTTCTGTGCAGAAACCAGTATCCGCACTGCATATTGTTTTTTGTATTGCTTTCGTGGTGTTTCTTTTTTTTTTTGTTTTTTTTTTTTTTGTTTTTAACAAATCGAAAAGGATTTTTAAATTTAAACATTGATAACTAATAACATAGAATAACCATCTCGAAAACAACTTATTTTGCATGAGGAGTGCCAGTATTGGCCCCTGTGCTCCAGATTATATATATATATATAATTGGCGCGCACACCCTTTTTGGGTGTTTGGCCGAGCTCCTCCTCATATTTGTGGTGTGCGTCTTCATGTTGTTCCACAAATGGAGGGACCTACGGTTTCAAGCCGACTCCGAACGGCAGATATTTTTATGAGGAGCTTTATTCATGGCAGAAATACACTCGGAGGTTTGCCATTGCTTGCCGAGGGGCGACCGCTATTAGAAAAATGTTTTTCTTAATTTTGGTGTTTCATCGAGATTCGAACCAACGTTCTCTCTGTGAACTCCGAATGGTAATCACGCACCAACCCATTCGACTACGGCGGCCGCCCTGTGCTCCAGATTACCCATACAAAATTTCTCTCGCGAAATCTGAGATTATAAAATAATCCTAGATTATTACCATTCTTTTATACATAAAACCCTGTGCTTTCTGTGTTATAGATAATTATTTTTACGAATGTAGGGAGAAATGTCAAAGTAAAAACTAAAAAGGATTGTTCACATCCCACAAAATAGTTTTCCTACTCTTGACGGATATCCTTCGCTGCGTTGTGTAAGAATTTATTCTGTTGGATTTCCAACGGTTGAGACACCGTTTTCACGTGTTCCAAGTATCAGATTTCCATGCTCCTCAAAGCTTGTTGCTTTATAATTGTAATTTTTTGTCACTAAAAATTGTTAATACAGAACATATGATCTTGATTATGCGATCATTTTCACATGCTTTGATAGAATATAATGTACATATATGGAAATACTGTACCCATAGATAATTATTTTTAAATTCGCTGAAAATTGCATCATAAACTTCAGGAACAAACTTGGATATTGTATATGTAGCAATGGGAAAAAGGCTGAAAAGCGAAAAGTACGAGCTAAACGCTGACATTCCGAGATATCTATTCGAAACTGAATGTCTTGTCTTCAATTTATTTATTTATTAATATCCAACAATATAAGTAAGGTAACAATATACATTTACATTTTAAATCCAAAACTTTTTTTCTAAGATGGATACATTTAAAGTATGAGAGAGAAAAACGTTAATTGTGAGGATACAAAATTTAAGCTAATGGAAAAAGAAGACAAGGGGCAGAAAATGCGAGTTGTACAGGGTGGGCCAAATAAGACCTACTAATGTTAGGCACAAATAACTTTTTTATTTTTTGACATATTTACAGGGTGGGTCATATAGCGTTTGCTTTTTGAACCACCTATATTTTTGAGAATGGTAACACAAATGACATGTCAAATGTGTCCATAATTTACTTAAAGGTTTGGCATTTACGAAAAGGGACGCTATACGCTTGAACAAAATTGGGAAATATTGAAAACCTATTTCCAAAGTGGTCAGTCTTCTACTCAAACTGTGAGAAATTTGAAAAAAAAAATTCCGAAAAAAAGATTTGCCAACAAGACGGTTTGTGGGTCAATTTGTTAATCGTGTTCGTGAAAGTGGATCGTTAATGGATAAGCACATTACTGCTGTAGCCGCAAATGTGCGTGAACATCCAACAACCTCAACTCGTCATCGTTCTCAAGAATTGAACATTTCACGCACTTCTTTGAGGAGAATTTTGCATAAAGACCTCGGTATGAAGGCTTACAAAGTTCAATTGGTGCAAGAACTGAAGCCTAATGACCATCCAATGCGTTTTCGGTTCGTTCAATGAGCAGAAAATCGTTTGACCGAAGATGAGCATTTTTACCGAAAAATCATCTTTTCTGATGAAGCTCATTTTCACATCGGTTTAAGCCCGTTGGACTATTTTTTGTGGGGAGCCGTTAAGGACAAATGCTATGCGAACCATCCAGAGACGATTGATGCTTTAAATTACGAAATCGAAGTTGCCACTCAGGAAATTGGAGCCCAAACAATCGAAAATGTGCTTAAAAATTGGGTTGATCGAATGGCCTACTGTAAAGCCAGTCGTGGCAGTCATTTGAACGATATTATTTTTCATTCATAAATGATAATGTTCAATCTTCAAAATAAAAACAAAAGTTTGAAAAAATATTGATTAGTTTTTTTTTATAGCCGATTCAAAAAGCGAATTTTACATGGCCCACCCTATATTGTTCTCCTTTTGTAGGTTATAATTGAATTGTTGGAAATTTATTATGGAACCCTACAGTACAACACAACGCCTTAAAATTATCGAGTTTTTCTATTCTTGTCAACGATTAGTTGTTTTAACGCAGCGTAAATATCGGCAAATAATGTTTTGATGTCGGACGAAGGGCATTTCCATTTAAATGGTTATGTCAACAAACAAAACTGTAGATTGTGGGGCTCTGAAAATCCAAGGGCAACACACCAACATCAGTTGCACCCATCTAAATGTATGTTATGGCCACTAGAGTCATCGGTCCATATTTCTTCGAAAATGAGGATGAAACGCCAGAATGGCGGAGCGGTATCCTAATTTGTGGTTTCAACAAGATGGAGCAACTCCGCATACTGCTAGGCAAATTATGGGCCTGCTGCGTGAAATTTGTAGCGAACGTCTGATTTCCAAAAATTCAGATTTCCCTTGGCCACCTCGTTCGCCAGATTTTACTGCGCCCGACTTCTTTTTATGGGAATATTTAAAAGACAAAGTGTATCTTAATAAAGCAGAGACTATTAGACAGCTGAAGCAAAATATTCGAGACGAAATACTGAGCCTTATACCAGAAACATTATGTGGTGTAATGGAAAACGGGTTAAAAAGAGCCAATCTTTGTATCGAGAAAAATGGTTGACATTTGTCTGATGTAATATGCCATACTAAATTTCCATAAAATATATTCAATATATAAAAACAATTAACCAAAAGAAATGATTATTGCAAAAGTTATTTGTGTTTAACATTAGTAGGTCTTATTTGGCCCACCCTGTACTTATCAATAGATAAAATGTTTTTGAAGCTCATAATGCAATGTGTTTATAATATTTATCAATTTGTGTTGGAGACTATGTCAAAGACGAATAGCGAAAACAAACAATTGGCGTTGAGATATTGTTGATTTAAATTTAACAGAAAATATGAAGATTACGTTACTCAGAAAGCAAACAAGACTGACTTAAAAGTACATTTTCACTTCTTTATTTAGAAAATAACATTAAAAGTATAAATTTCTTATATTGCAATTGTATAGGTCTGGAAGAAACATATCCAACTATTGAATTGAGAGTAGAGCCATTAACTTGTATGGGTGATCTGAAACCCATTATCATTAAAATGTGCATACCCTGGGCCCCAGGATTTACTAAATATCAAACCCTTCTGTAAGTTATATACTATATAAGCATAATTGTTGTGGTAATTAATTTTAAGCGAATTTTTGAAACAGAGACCCATCAGCTGATTTCTTTTATGTAAATGTTCCTGTCTCCAGCCCGATTGGCTATAATTCATCAAGGAATCCTATTTCATTAGAAATATTTTTGGATTCATCCTGTCGATATCATATAAGGTACGTACAATTTTAACTTTAATTAAGATTGCGACTCTTTAATAAAAAAAATTATATGAAAAAAGGAATGAACTTGGTGAGCGGTATAGCTCAATTAATTAAAGCTTGTACACTGAATATGTGCACTAAGCGATATGGGATACTGAATAAAAATGTTGTCCTTTGTAATAAAATAATCGGATGTTAAATTTGTTTACGTTTCGGAATAAGGGAAGAAAACAAAAGTAAGAATAAGGATTTATTTCAGCCTTCATTGTAAAAATTTACGAGGAAATAGGTATAGGTATAAGGGACAAAACTAATATTAAACCTAAGGTTTTCTTCAAACTATAAACTAATATTTAATAGCTTGTATGCCCTCCGTTATTTATTGTAACCGACTGGTATGTCGTCGAGACATCGAATTCATGAGTGACCGAAGAACACTAAGACAATTTTTGCATATTCCTATTGAATAGCTTTTTTTAAGGTGCAATAGGCTAATAAACTTGCGCCCGGCTTTTTTAAACTTTCTTGCCAATAATGTTCTAGAGGTTCTCTATTGGATTTAGGTCTGGACCAACTGCGGGCTATTCGAGATCAGGAATATTGTTCGACTCGGAAAAACTCCTTTGTTCACTTAGCGCTGTGGATTGGAGCATTGCTGCGTTCACCTTATGCGAAGTTAAACAAATTGGGGTATTGTCAATCGTTGTTGTTGTTGTTGTAGCAGCATAAACATTCCCCATACGTGTACAGGGAATGCTGCTGTAGTGATAGTCCTTGGCCGGATATAAATTCGGGCCGTTCCGGTTACGACGTGGGAACGTGGCTAGCTATCCGTCTTATCTCTGTTACAACTGTTGCCAATTTTAGACTTCGGACCAGTTCTTTTAATTTTTGCATATCCATCAGGATTTTTCAAAGAGTTCTGGATCGTATTTTTATTTAAATTTTTACTTTACGCTATAGTTATAGCTGTAATACTAGCGCGCTTCTCAGTGCATAGTTGTGCTCCTCTTGGCATAGTATCCTAAAAAGTTATTTTCCCTGCATGAAAACTATTTATTTGCTAATGGAAACTACTCAACTTAGTTTAAAGAATCTTTTAAATTGTGAAATGTGTATAAAAATATTACGCAATTGCCACAACAAGAAATGGAATCATAACGAAAGTACTTGTCTCATAGAACTATTTCCTTCAAGAAGTTTCAACCAATGTTCAAACGTAACGGAACTTGAAGCAAAAAACTTATAATTTAATACTACCACTAGTTCGTGTGCACGTTTATATACACTATAAGGAAGTTCAAGAAAATATTATGCAGTTATTTTTATTTTTCCATCACTTCGAATGGTAGTAACGCACGGCTATGTATATATAATATATTTATATGTATTACATATCAGCGGTCTTAAACGCCACAGGGCACCAAACACTGAATTAAGGAAAATTTGTGGAGCTTTAAAAATGAGATATTAAACTGAATTAACCCTTTGAAGCACACATTTTACTTACCAACCGCTTTTATGATTGCATGTAATTTTAAGGGTTTCAGGGGTCGCTGATTACGAATCTGAGGTCAGATTTGAGAAATTCAATATGGCGGATACAAAATGGCGGACCTATTTTTTGAAAAAATTTTTGGAAACTTACCAAATTTGACATTAGGGGGTTTTTGGGGTCGCTGATTACGAACCTTGAGTCAGATTTGAGAAATTCAATATGGCGGATACAAAATGGCGGACATATTTTTTGAAAAATTGTTGGATACTCACCAAGTTTGATATTAGGGAGTTTTTGGTATCCAACAAGTTTTCAAAAAATATGTCCGCCATTTTGTATCCGCCATTTTGAATTTTTCAAATCTGGCCCAAAATTCGTAATCAGCGACCCCAAAAACTCCCTAATATCAAACTTGGTGAGTATCCAACAATTTTTCAAAAAATATGTCCGCCATATTGAATTTCTCAAATCTGACCTCAGATTCGTAATCAGCAATCCCAAAAACCTTATAGTATCATGTCCCATCTTTATACATTATGTACTTTGTTGAAAAATGAATTTTTTCCTGAAAATAGACGATTTTTTCAATTTGTTTATCTGTAATTGTTTATAAATTCACGCAAAACAATTTTCTTAGTTTCAGTTACATTCTTTGATATATAGATTATCATATAAATAAATTTTCTCGGTCCCATTTTCATAAATATCAAATCTGTAGAGAAAAGTTGAGAAAAAAGAAGGTGGGAACCTGGCTTCCCACCATGCTCCTAAGGTTTATATAAAATTATAGCAAAACTAAAACTTAGAACTTGAACACAGTTAAATTTATTCATTTGAACAAAAACATTTCATGTATTTATTATTATTCTGCTTATTCAAAACAAAAGCTGCAGAAGCAGACACAAATGTCGATGCAATTGCTTTTTATGTTTTTGGTAAGAATGAATGCTAATAAAGAATGAATGAAAAAGCTAATAAGCAAAATAACATTGAAAAGTGAAGCAAAAAAAATAATTTGTACTTATATAATAAATATACGTCAGAAAACGCCGTGGTTGTGTAGAAGGCGTTTGCTGAAACTGCAATGGATGAGGTATTAAAACAAAAATTATCTGTTGCCAAAATTTGTGTGCTATACCCTCTTGGCAGAATTGGAACCCTTCGATAACAGCGATCAAATATTGCGTATACACTTCCTTTTATAACGGAATTTTTTCTGTCAAAACAGCTTTTCTCTACGAATAGTAACTGAGAGGGTTTTTTTAAGACTTTTGCGCTAGAATTGCAAAAGTGTTCTATCTCTCCACCTGTCTTATAATTGCCTTGTAAAGAACTTTTAACTGTTATGTATATATGTATGTGTCAAAGGTATAAGTTGCCACTGAAAATGGCAACTACTACTACAACATACATACATATGCATGATTCAATAATAAAAGGTTATGTATTCAGTGACAACTAAACTTGGAACTAGTTGAATTTTTAATAATATTTTTATTTTATTTTTTGTGTATAATCATTTAAAATTTGTTTGCATTTTATGCAAATAAATTTTTTTGATCAAAACTGTGCTGATAAATAAAATGACTTAGGTGAACACTATGGTGAACACTCTATAGAGGAAAACTACTTCTATTGCATTTTATAATCAAAATCACAGCAGGATGCGTTGACGAGGTTATCTGAAAAGTTATGTAATATCAAATATCACAATTTAATAATATTGTAATAATATTGTATATTATTCAATTTATCTACATATATAATTAATATTGTATATTATTCAATTATCTACAATTTATCTACAAGTTGTATATGTTATAATTAAAAACTATTTAAAAACAAAAAGTTGCTTGCCTGTGAAAAAACTACTTTTGGCCATATATAGTATTTAAACAATTGTTTAAACCAAAAGAGCCTTCGGCTTTGAAAAAAAGCTTCACATCTTCATTTAATAGAATATTTCTGCGTGCCCTTAATTTGAGCTATCGGATGATACATATGTACATATATCCGACAGCATTTGTAAAAGGTGGACTCGCTTGGGAAGGGAACCTTTGTTGCAAAAATGGTTGAGCCTTAGGGCCAGCCTGCATAACCTATTGTCGATGCAATATCGCTCCATATCCATTGATGCCTTCTCCCATTATTCTCTAATTTTCTAATTTGCTTTTCTGTGAAAATTCAGCTGACGTTATAGTTCTAATGATTCCACCGCTCGTGCATTGAGCTAACTTTTTCAAGAGTTGCATTCTGGCAATCAGAGTTTGTTCTAAATCAAAATAGATTTTTACGTACTTCAATTTTACAGAACAAAACGGGTATTAATCAGTCTGAGTACAAGCGTCGAGAATCGAGAATGGTGAATCGGGTTTTACAGGCTCATTCCAAATATTTAAAACTTCGATAAGCATTGGAAGAGCATCACTTTAAAGTTTAGCTCTTTTCCAATTAGACCTGGTTCCAAAGTCCATTTCAGAGAAATGAAGCATACATACTTTTCCAACAGGCATCAAGAAGTTGCTGCACGATGCGATCAGTTTTTTCTTTTGAATACTCTGTATGTTTTTGTTTTTATGCATTTCAATGAAATGAGTCGACACTTTTTTATTTTAGTTTGAAAAATGAAATTAAAAAAATAAATAATAATAAAATAAATAAGAAATCTGCATACTCTGTTTTTCCATTTTCGCAAAATAATATGAAATATGGAACACTACAAAAAAATCATATCTGTATCAAATAAGCTGTGAGTGACTGTATATATACATATATATATATATATAACAAATTGCCGATTTCTAATTATAGATAATATCGTTTTTTATTTTATTTTGCAGTTATAAATTTTCCGTTGCCGGTACAATGTCAAAAGTCGTGCAACAGTTTTATCAATGGATACCGTCGCATCTGACAGCTGTCATGCTAATTATACTAAAGAATCAAATATGGCACTTCGGATGCGAATCACACGAATCACGAGGGTTTCAACCTTTCTATGGCTTCTTTCAATATTCTTCGCTATACATTATTACTGGTAAGTGCGACATTTTTGATGCCAATGAAAGTTTGTCAGATGAATGATGTTTATAAAACAGCTTATGGTATATTTGGCGAAAAACAAAAGTATAGTTGGTTGTTCAGTGTTTGACTAAAATTTTTTTGACACCGCTATATATGGAAAGGCCTACAGCCATGAAGTGTTGTGTGGATTGAGCATAATTATACTTATACAAAGAAAGAGGCCAGAAAAAATTATTTTGTAGACGTCTCCAGTAGCTAACAACATCTGATTGCGTTGAAGCATCCTCAGGGTAACAACCAAGCACACGTAAGTAGGGCAAGGTAAGGGAAATATTGGATCTTGGGACGTGTACTGTAGTTACCATTTAAAAGCGCTAAAATTCGGTGTTGAATTTGTGGTGGGTGAGTGGATTTGCCACCAAATACTGTCAGTAACTTAAACGGAATAATGTCGCATCACAAAGTATATAACAAACTGTCGTAGCGCGCGTATGTATTTTCCAACGTTTTCTGGTTTGTTTGTTTGTTTTGTTTGTTAACAGTAATAGAAGCCCTGCCAGTGTATGGCATATCACCGGTCGTCTTCGTCTAGCTCATCTAAAGGTAGGCCCAGGAAACATGCTGTTTCGACGGGTTGGGTCCAGAGGGAGAGAGGTGTTAGACGAGTCGGTTTTAGAGGGGCATGTGAAAAGGTGGTTAGTGTCGTGCGGGGTGCCTTCATATGCCGGACATATGCTTGGTATGTCGGGGTCGATTCCGGATAAGTAGGAGTTTAACCTGCTTCAGTATCCAGAACGTAATTGTGCCAGTGTTACACGTGTCTCGTGGGGCAGCTGGAGCTCTTCATCTGCAATAGGTGGTGGATGGACTCCGATTACGGCATTCACTGGACGGGAGCTTAAGAGGTTGTGACGGTCTCCGGTGAATGTCGTTTATTGACTGTCTAAACACTGTCTGGTCGAGTAAATTTCGGTCAGTTTTGTCTTGGATTTCGTCGGCATAGTTTAAGAGGTGTCTCCCGACGTGCCTGGGAGGCGGCGGTGAAACCTGCGGTAACATCCCAGCAGGAACTGCTTGCTGAGCAGTTTGTTTTGCTGCATTACTGGGAGCATTTGTGTCTCGTTGTGAAGGTGTTGAATAGGAGACATCAGGAGGCAACCGGTCGCTGTCCGAATGGCAGTATTTTGGCATGTCAAGTACCAAGTGCTGCCGGCAAGCGATTTGAGGACCTTGTTGCGATTTTGGACTTTAGTGGCAATTGCGGTTGTGTGCGCTGAGAAGGAGAGCAAACTGTCAAAGGTTGAAGAGTGGGAGTAGAAGGGCTTCAAGTGTCTTCACTACTGGGGAAATGAGAGTTATCGGACGATAAGATTCCCCTTGGCTGGCGGGTTTCCCAGGTGCATCAGCATTAGCGCGTTTAGTCCGTTAGGGCCAATGGCTTTTGATGTTTTGGATTTATTGATGCCCCCCTGAACCTCATCACTGGAGAAAGCAAGTGGCGCACTGTCGTTCGTCAATTTGTGCAGCCTTCTGGTGGCACGACGTTTGGTTCTGTCGGCCGGAGGATGCAGTATAAAAAGTCGGCTAAAGTAGCTCGCGCATCCCTTCGGGTCCGACGAAGTGCAACCGTTGAAGGTGATAGCCACCTTCTCATTGTGTTTCGTCGAGTTTGACAGGGATCTAACGGTGGACCAGAGTTTATTCACCCCCAGAGGTGAGGTTACAGGTCTTCAAGTGCTCAACGCATTTAGTCCGCTTATGTTGATCTACCAGCTGTCGGATCTCCAAATTGAGATCTCGTATGCGAGGATCTCCGGGATCGACCTGGCGCAGCTGGCTGCCTTGGCTGGGAAATGAGGACGAATGTCCTTGAACCTTCCAGCAGGAATGAAGCGGGCCGCAATAGCTGTGAGCACCTTGCGGAATGCGCGTTCGCCTGCGCGCACATCGGTGGGGATGGGAAGAGCGGCGAAGGTGTCTTCAGCGAATTCCGTGAAGCCGGCCCAATTAGCTTTTTTAAAGTTAAAATAGGACCGGTGGTTCGCGGAATCGAAGTCGGCAAATCTGTCAATCGAGACGATAATGGGAAAGTGGTCTGATGCAAGCGATAGCATAGGTCGCCACGTAATGCTATTTATCAGACCTGCGCTAGCTATTGTTAGATCAGGCGAGCTGCTGCAATTGCCCACTACCCTG
Organism: Anastrepha obliqua; assembly: GCF_027943255.1. Taxonomy (NCBI): domain Eukaryota; kingdom Metazoa; phylum Arthropoda; class Insecta; order Diptera; family Tephritidae; genus Anastrepha; species Anastrepha obliqua. Next base: position 98,852,219 of record NC_072893.1, on the reverse strand, counting down.
GTGGGGGCGTCGTCGTTCACTGTGCTGAATGTCGAATGGTTTATTAGCTCTGCCAATTGCTGTTGGGGGAGTTGTGTTGCTCTGATAGGCTCCTTACCGTGGAAGTGTGGGTTGTGGTGGCGGTTGGTGGTGTTGGCCTCTCAGGGGGAGTAGTAGCCGTGGAGGCATCAGGCGCCTGCTGGCGGGAGCAACACGTGGCCACATACCGTGTGGACCACTCCCTATGGGTCTTAAGGCCTGAACAGGTCTTAAGGTGGCTCCACCCGTTGCATTTATTGCACCTAACCGAGGTGGAGTTCGGGTGGCGCCGTTTATGGCAGATGCAGCAATACTTTTGGCTCAGGGATGGATTCAATTCCAGTCCTGAGGAGAATCATTTGGAGCAAGGTTGCTGCAAGGAGTTTCTTCTGTGACGTAAGGGGTGGGTGATATGCTGTTCACTAGACAGATCCATGGGACCTTGCTAGAAGAAAGACCCCACCTTTTCCAAAGACATCTTTGCAATGCCAGAAAGCTGTCAGTGCTTTGGATGTATTTGTTTCAACGTGTGGCTTCCAAAGAAGTTAACCATCGAGGATTACTCCAAGAAATTTGGTTTCTTTGGATAGGTGGATTGTGACTCCTTTTAGCTTAGGCAGAACGAGTTCATCAAGCTTCCTCCTTCTGGTAAAGAGGACAATACCAATTTTGGTGGGGTTTGCCGATGGCCCATTTGCATGGCACCAAGTGTCAACCATATCCAGAGTTTTCTGCACTTTTCTACACATATTCATAACCGAAGGGCCCGTTAACAAACAGGCAACATCGTCTGCATATACTTGTGCGTAGACTCCCGAATCGTTTAAGGTGGTGAGCAGAGGATCGATCGCCATGCACCAGAGCAATAGAGACAGCACACTGCCTTGGGGGCAACCTCTATTAATCCCGGATGGCACTAGCAGATCTTCCTCTGCTCGCACCGTGACGATTCTTTGGGCCAGCATCGAACGAATCCAATTAACTAGCGCCCGGTCTACGCCGTGTCAACTAGCAGAGCTACACATACTGTCAAAAGTGTCATTATCAAACGCCCCCTCTATGTCTAGAAAGTGGATCTCGTAAAAATACATTTATCCACAGCAAAATTTTGCTATGCTAAGTGAACAGCGGTAGCTGGTCTCTGCATTGCTTCTGGTGCTTGTGCTTGTTACTACTCCTGACCGCCAACACTCTATTTTATATTCAGTACCAATGCATAATTTAAATAATCTACTAAAAAGCAAGTTTCAAACATCGATCTTCTTAAAATTTCAAAAAATAAAGAGCATCGAATTCGAAAGAAAAAACCCAAAATGTCAAATGTTCTAATTATTTGAAATAGATGTCGAGCTCCTTTTAAAAAAGGTATCAAATTGACCTAAAACGGAAGCCAGTGATTAAAATGTGCCACAAATAAATTCTCCTGATATTATATTCCAGAAATCGGTTTTTAACAATTGTCACAGTTAGTAAAAATATTTTTATGATCAAAATTTGGAAACTCTGACCCACAGTAAAAATGCTGACGCCTGGGAAATCGAGGAGTATCCTTCTGATTGGTTACAGGGCATACTAATCAAAATATCTCCAACTGATTACAGTAACTGGAGGGAAATTATGCTTAGCTCAACATTGAAAGTCTTCTGCATAGTCTTGCCTAACCGTATAAAAGATAAGGTTGAAAAAACACTCCGGAATGAACAAGCTGGTTGGCGTGCCGCGTATTCATGAATTGACCATATTGTTTCCTTTAAGATTGAACAAAATAATGAAATGCAACAACCTTTCGAAAATACTTATTTTTAATTCTAACATCAAATCGGTGAATCCCTACCAATTGCAAACGTTTGTAAATCGATGCCTCCTCACAATATTACGCGCTTGAACGCTAAATTGCAGTTACAATTGGTGTCGAAATTCCTAGCAGGAAGTGGGCATGGATTGGACACACCCTCAGAAAACAAGCCCAAAAAATACCAACGATGGCTTTGGAGTGGAACCCACAAGGGTAAAGACGGAGGGGTAGATCAAGAGGATCAAGAGGACCTTGTTTCTTTTTTGTGTTGAGGAGGGGAAGCATCAAAAGCCTATCGCCGAAGCTGTGGTGTGGGACTTTAACCCAACTAAACCCCCCCTCATGCCCTACGGTATGTCCTCCCCGAACTTCACCGTTAAGTAGGTAGTACGTCAGGAGGCCGTTGTGAGTATATTATGACTCAATCGTCTGTTATTGTCATTCTGTTCCAGTTTTCTTCGTTTTCGCACATATGTGGGATAAGCTTTGACTCGCTTATGTTTTCACCAAATGCTTTCTCAAGCATATTTCGCCCATTTATGAACCTCGCCGTTTCTTGTTCTTCAGGACACTGCGGGCGTCTGCATGACGAAATATCCCGCAACGATCTTACCAGCACAAAATAGAGGGAAAACGCAACTGATAGAAATAAGTGGAAATCATTAACTTTAGCACTATGCGCCACATAATCGGCTCTTAATCAAACTATAATAATAATTTCAGCTTTAAGCATAATAATAACAATAATGATGTATTTTCAGGATCATGTGCTCGCTTTTATTTTTTAACTCTTGGACAATGTAATGAAATATTATATATCATAAATTTATTGGAGCTGCATATGAGCCCGCTAACATTAAGCCGAACCTTATTTTAGTGACACATTAAACGTATCAAACTAATAATATTTTTGTTCTTTAAAGGTTGTCGTATCCTCGGTAAACTACTAACGCGAAATGAAAGCATCGACACAGTTCGCGGACTTTCTTTTTATTTGGTTATAATTATTCACAGTACTGCTATCGTATCATCAATACTTGCTGTTTCCTTAATTTGGATTTTAACAATTGTTAATGCGAATGGACTTTCGAGAATGTTTAATTGGTAACAAAAATTTACTCAATTCGATTTGATTTAATATTGATATAATACTTTAGGTGTTTACTAAGATTAGAACCTACAGCAAATAATTTGCCGGTGTTATTTGGTACTTTCATTATTTCGCTGGCAATAAAGACATGTGGAGGACTAGCACTAGTCGTTACGTGCATTTTATATTTTTGTTTGGTAAGTTTTGAAAATGTTATGTTATTATCATTTGTTTAGAATTTGTAAAAACACTTATTAATTTTACATTTCCAAAATATATATCTACTTATGCCCATTAGCGAATTACATATATGCTTAGCACACTCATATTTATATTTATTGTAGTTTTCCACTCTCATTTAATATTGCACTCATATTTAATTTAACGCTAATCGTACACTTTAAAAGATGTTGTTACTTAAAGGCACTCTCATTTTAACCCTCCGTTGAGCACCTGAGTCTGACCCATTTTAACATATTTCTGAATTTAACATATTTGTATTATAGCTAACGACTTCAGCTTCCTAAAATTTAATTTTATATCGATTTATGGATATATATACACATATATATAATTGGCGCGTACACCCTGTTTGGGTGTTTGGCCGAGCTCCTCCTCCTATTTATGGTGTGCGTCTTGATGTTGTTCCACAAATGGAGGGGCCTACAGTTTTAAGCCGACACCTAACGGCAGATACTTTTTAATAGGACTATGAATAAGTTCCTTGCGGTTTTACAACAGATGGCGTAACTTGATTATTATTCCATCGATCCACATTTCCAAACATTCATTGGAGAGCTACTGTCGTAAGGCACAAACGTCAGTATAAGTTTTTTATTTGAAGCGTAAACAACAATATTTTTACCACACTTGAAATGTCGAATTTCGTGCCAAATAATGTGTTTTTGCGGGGATTTCTTCTTCATTATTTTAATATGAAGAAAAAAGCAGCCGAAAGTCATCGTATCTTGGTGGAAGTTTATGGTGAGCATGCTCTAGCTGAGCGAACGTGCCAGAAGTGGTTTGCACGCTTTAAAAGTGGTGATTTTGGCTTGGAAGACGAAGAACGCGAGGGTGCGCCGCCAAAGTTCATGGATACCGAATTGGAGGAATTGCTCAATCAAGATCCGGCTCAAACGCAAGAAGAGGTTGCAAAAACTTTGGGAGTTGATCAATCAACCATTTCCAAACGTTTAAAAGCCATGGGAATGATCCGAAAGGTAGGCCATTGGGTGCCGTATGAATTGAAGCCAAGAGACGTTGAACGCCGTTTTATGGCATGCGAACAACTGCTTCAACGGCACAAAAGAAAGGGTTTTTTGCATCGAATTGTGACTGGCGATGAAAAGTGGGTCCATTACGACAATCCAAAACGTCGGGCAACGTATGGATACCCTGGCCATGCTTCAACATCGACGTCGGCGCAGAATATTCATGGCCTGAAGGTTATGCTGTGTATCTGGTGGGACCAGCTGGGTGTTGTGTATTATGAGCTACTGAAACCGAATGAAACGATTACGGGGGATGTCTACCGACGACAATTGATGCGTTTGAGCCGAGCACTGCGAGAAAAACGGCCGCAATACGCCGATAGACACGACAAAGTTATTTTGCAACATGACAATGCTCGGCCACATGTTGCACAAGTGGTCAAAACATACTTAGAAACGCTCAAATGGGATGTCCTACCCCACCCGCCGTATAGTCCAGACCTTGCGCCATCCGATTACTATCTCTTCCGATCGATGCAACATGGCCTGGCTGACCAGCACTTCCGTAATTACGATGAAGTCAAAAAATGGATCGATTCGTGGATTGCGGCAAAACCGACCGAATTTTTCACAAAGGGAATCCGTGAATTGCCAGAAAGATGGGAAAAAGTAGTAGTAAGCGATGGACAATACTTTGAATATTAAATTTGTAACCATTTTACGTCAATAAAGTTTCAAATTTCGAAAAAAAACCGCACGAACTTAATCATAGTCCTATTATGAGGAGTTTTTTCATGGCAGAAATACACTCGGAGGTTTGTCATTGCCTGCCGAGGGGCCACCGCTATTAGAAAACACTTTTTCTTAATTTTGGTGTTTCGAAGAAGATTCGAACCTATGTACGTTCTCTCTGTGAATTCGGAATGGTAGTCACGCACTAACCCATTCGGCTTCGGCAGCCGCGGACTACGTTCCTGACTATACTATACGAGTATATCACACCAATCACCCTGATGACAAGACACATGGTGGAACAGCAGGAATTATAAACAAAGACATGAAATGCATTGATGTGAACTACTATACGGAGGAATACTTGAAACCGACATCTGGAAAAATTGAGGACCTTAATGGACATTTCGATGGTTTTCGAGAAAAGTGACATAATTCAAAAGTACAAAATACTGAGTTGGGTCAGGTTTCTAGATAAGTGACGCGCCAATTCAATCACCTGACAAAACGACACTAACGCCATCTCTCAGAATTGCATCAAGATTCGCTTATGACGCTTTTCCAGATAAAAATATATAAACTCTGTAGTTGATTTTTGCTTTTAACGGCAAAACTCCGAATTTGAGTTAATTTTGAGTTGTGTCGCTTTTTTCGAAAACCATCGATTTAACCCTCTCTGCCATATACTGCCCTCCTAAACATAAAAATTCTAAGACACTATATTTTGATGTTCTTAAAACTCTTGAAGGCCGTGTTATCGCAGGCGGAGATTTCAATGCAAAGAATGCTTTATGGGGAATAATAATAATAATAATAACGAATACAAAAGGAAAAAATCTTTACGGTGCAATAATAGCAAACAAAAGTAACTTTTTAAGCTCGGGAGAACCAACTTATTGGTCGATTGGTATGCGGAAGCGACCTGATTTAATTGACCTTTATTTCACAAAATATGTATATTAAAAGTGAGCATCTGGAAATAACTCCAAACTTTGACTTCCCATCTGACCATTCTCCAATATTATTAAGCAATGAAACTAGTCCTATCTTAAACAACAAGACCCATAAATCTTACAATAATTATACAAACTGGGACTATTTTCGTGAAATTATGGTGCAAAGCCTTAACATTAAAATCCCCAAGAGTTAAAAAGAAAAAGACTGCGCAATCGCATACTTCAATGGCAGTATAGTGTATGCAACAACAACCTCCACACCTATAATCAAAAGTAACAATAAATACAAAATATCTCATAAAATCTTGGAAAAAATCAGAGGAAATCTAAACTAAGACAACAATGGCAATCTACACGTTCACCAGATATTAAAAAAAAGCTGAATATAGCAATAAAAGAAATTAAAGATATATTAAAAGTGTATAAGGACGAAAAATTTGAAAAACATATCGCATCACTGGAGCTGAAAACTATACACTATGGAAGGCCTACAAAAAAACGACAACGTTGTTAGGCACCAACCCCTTCTAAGGACAAGGCAAAAGCAAAAATACTCGCTGATCATTTAAAAAAAACATTTACAAATCAATGTATTAACTAAGGCATTGATAACTCTGAATTTCATGCTTACCGCACAAATAACATAAATACATCAATTAAAAAATAACTTCGAAAGAAATGCGGATAGCAATTGAGACAAAATTGAACGTAAATAAATCCCCATTATATGCCTTAAGAAATATATTTAACTCAGCATTACGAATAAAGTATTTTCCACTGCCTTGGAAAGTTGCCGAAATCATTGCAATACCCAAACCTAATAAAGACGCCTCTGAAGCTTTTTCATACATACCAATTGGTTTATTACCATCATTATCCAAACTTTTTGAGAATCTTATACTTCACCATCCATCCATCCTTCCTTCCATCCTACAGGCGCGAAACTTATTTCCTTCACACCAATTCGGATTTCGTTGTTTAACTTACTCTAACAAGAAAGTAGGTCATAAGAATCTGACAATAAAAAATTCACAAATCCCGATAGACACCAAAGTAAGATACCTTGGATTGACTATTGACTCCAAACTTCTCTGGAAAAAACATATAATGTTGAAAAGAAATGAGGTAAAAACAGATTACGACAACTATATTGGGTACTTGACAGACGCTCGAAGCTGTCATTGCTGAATAAATCACTTATATCTATACAAAACTGTGATTGTGCCAATCTGGGCATACGGCATGGAAATCTGGGGAACTGCAAATAAAAATAACATTATCATTACTCAACGACTATAATCGAAAATACTCAGAACTATACCCAATGCACTTTGGCACGCCCAAAATGAAGATATCCATCGCGACCTCAACATTGATACAGTAATAGAAATCATTCGCAAACGCAGCACAAATCATATTGCCCGTTTAATGAACCGTAAGGAATACTGACATGCGACAACTCCTATTAGCAGAAAGGGCAAACTCCAGGCGGCTCAAACGACCAACATCAACTCAGCTGATAACTAGAATAATTTAAAGTTATGTACATACACTTGTAAACTCACACAAATACTTGACCAAAATGTTAGATGTTATGAAATCCAAGCTATAGAAAGAATTTCTTAGTGTCATAAGACAAGTGTAATTAATAAAGGAGGCAAAATGTTTGCGTGTTCGGCGATTTTCTGCTATCGAAAAAAATTGATCAAAGAAGTTGCATCAAATTTTGTGTAAAAAATGGAATTAAATGCTCAAAAATACTTGAAATTTTGACAGTGGCATACGGTGAGAGTACTCTGAATCAAAAAAATAGTGGTACAAGTTTTTCACAGAAGGTCGAGAAGATGTGAATGACGACGTTCGCTCTGGACGCCTCAGCACATCAACAACTGATGAAAATGTTGAGAAAGTGAAGAAAATTGTTATGGAATAGTCGAATCGCAATTAGAGAAGGTGCTGAGGATGTTGGCATATCGGTTGGCTTATGCCATGCAATCTTTTCGGAAATTTTGGGCATGAAGCGTGCGTGAGCATCGCTCAGGAATTGTTGAATGACGTCAACGATGATCCAGATTTGCTTAAAAATGTCATAACTGGTGAAGAATCATGGGTATATAGATATAACATCGAAACTAAACCCCAGTCACCCCAATGGAAGAGTCCAGGAGAGCCAAGAGTCGATAGCAGAAAATCGCTGAACACGCAAAACACTTGTCTTATTTACGCCCCTCACAAACAAACTTCACATTCTATGTATATTGCTAAAAACGTGAACATATCTTCGAGACGAGTGTACCAACATAAAAAAATAATGATCCAAATTCGAATGTACGTAGCCCCCAAAAAATTTCAATTTGAACATAATTGTATATAATAACTAAAAAAATAAAGCACTTACCGCATGAACCGATTGAATATTACTTATATATCATAACTTCCACGTCCAATAATGTACATTCCTAAGATTTTTCGATTTATGCCATTTAATATTAAGTAAATAGGTCAATATTTCCATTATTTCTAAATCTTTCTAGTATCACGTGCCACAGATTACACAAGGTATTCACCTTGACAAGTGATCAGAAGATTTTGACAATAAGAATCACTTTTTTACAAAAACAAAATACATGCAAATACAACAATACATGGCCCTTTAGTGGATTGGCCTTAGCCAAACCTTGTAGGAGTATCCACATATAAAAATGTTTTAGCTTGCCGGTCGGAGAAAATCAAATATTTTAAAAAATATGCGAGCGATTCTTGAACAAGTCAAAAAGACGAAAGCAAAATAATTGCAACCATTGACCAAGTATTGTAATAACATCAGTCAAAATAACTACATTTTTGGCAAACGGTCATAAAGGAACTTTCAAAAGACGCACTTAGATGTTGTTTGAAATAAATCATGTAAAACTTTGGATTCCTTCAGGTTTCACTATTTGTATTGAAAATACGGCTCATAACAATTATATGTGAAAAACTCTTCTTCTTCTTTTACTTGATTGTTGCGATAACCGCTAAAACGATTTTGGCCGAATTTAACAAAGCGCGCCAGTCGTTTCTTTCTCATGCTAACCGACGCCAGTTAGAAACACCAATTAAAGCCAAGTCCTTTCCATAGAACACTATCAGAGCCGGAGTATGTGAAATGACCCTGCCAACGAAACCGCTGGATATTTATTCGCTGCACCGTGTCTATGCTGTATGAGCTGCTCATTTAGCCTACGATTCTCGCCGTCGCTAACGTGCAAAGTTCCAAAAATCTTGCGAAGAATCTTTCTCTCAAGTACTCCAAGGGATGCCTCATCGGATGTTGCCGTTGTCAAAGCTTCTGCGCTATACGATAGGACGGGCATGATGAGGACCTTACAAAGTATTAGTTTTGTTCGTCGAGAAAGGACTTAACTACTCAATTGCCTACTGCGTCCAAAGTGGCCCTTGTTGGCAAGAGATATTCTAGGTTGGATTATTATCGGTATTAATGCTGGTTCATAGATAAACGAAGTCTCTTACAACCTCGAAATCATAACATAACAGTGACGTGGATACCGATACGCGATTGCGTAAATTATTTGATAACAAGAGTCCTCGTTCCCCACCAGACCTACTTGATATGCTGCTTTATCCAGTTTAGCAAAGCAACCCGAACTAACAGCGTGGTTGTTTGTTAAGGCCGATGATGTCAATATCATCGGCATACGTCAACAATTGCACGCTCTTATAAAAAATGTGCTTGGGCGATTAAGTTTTGCGGCTCGCATGATCTTTTCTAGCATCAGGTTAAATAAGTCACAAGAGAATCAACCTGTCTAAAACCATTTTTTGGTATCAAACGGCTCGGAGGGGTCTTTCCCAATTCTGACGACGTCATTCTGCACAGCCGTATTAATTTTGCGGGGATACCGAATTCAGACATCGCGGCATATAGGCAACTTCTTTTCGGATTGTCGAATGCAGCTTTGAAACCGACAAAAAGATAGTGTGTATCGATTCTCCTTTCATTGATCTCTTCCAAGATTTGGCGTATTGCGAATATCTGGTCGATTGTGGATTTTCCAGGTCTAAAGGCACTTTCTGATAGAATTTTCGGGCGTTTTTCTTATTTGTAAGAATCTCAAGCTGCTCGCACTCACGTTTTTCGGCTTCTTGTTTCTTCATTCTCATAATACGGATCTCTCCCTTTTTAGATGCCGGTAGCGATCCCACATGGCTGGCGTTGCGCCCGATCTCAGTGTGGCTCCATAGGCAGTGTCCTTTTTTTGTGCGGCAGTACGACATTCCTCGTCGTACGAATTGTTTGTTCGTTTGCCAAAACGCAATTTCTTCTTCGGCGGTGGTACGTAAAGAACGAGAAATGTTGCTCAATTGCTCGTGCATGCCGGTTTGTTTCAGTTGCGATTGCAGCTTTCTGATGTCGCACATTTTATACTTAGTTAGATATACGTTTTTTGCTGCGCAGAAGCGTGTGCGTATTTTGGCTGTAAAAGATAATTATCAGAGTCGAGTCGATGTTGGACCCTCGGATCGTATGTACATCTAAAATATTAGAAGCGTGCCTTCCATCTATCGCAACATAATCCAGATATCCTGTAATGATTCGCTTTCACGGATGCAGGATGCATGTGAAAAACTACATTACTTAAATGTGCAGAATGAGCTCGTCTACATTTAAAATCCGCCAAGCAGCCGTTCCATGGATGTTTAACACGTTCCCGCCGGCGCTGTTATTCATGGTCTTCGCCCACAGACGGCAATATTTAAGTCTTTTCGCTCTATCGGAAGCGATTGCAGGTCATAAAACGAAATTTTTTCATAAGGGTAGTCGTTTATGGCATCTCATCTCATAGGTACCGTTTAATAAAGTACCATTGGTGGTACACGCCGCCTCATGAAGCAATCTTGTGCGGTCCACCGCTGGTACACGCCGCCTCATGAAGCAATCTTGTGCGGGCCACCGGTGGTACGCGCCGGCGTGAACGTGTTAAGTGCTGTGAACTTCGAGAGATAGATGCTGAAGTGTGTTCAGCAACACTTTCCGCTACGGTAGCAACATTTTCAACAGAAAGACCAGGTTTTGGTCTGCTAGTCCTTCTTCTATCCTTGGCAAAACCAGTTTCTTTGAATTGTCAATCATTTCCACTAAAAAAACCACAAATTTTGCGTAATGTTGTAATAAGTTTCAATAATTTGAATGCGTTATTCTTTCAATTTTTGCGGATTGCTCAAAACCCTTTGATAAGATTGCGCATACAAGTCTTATCTTAGAAATAAATAAATAAATAAATAACAGATTTAATTCAGTCATTAAGCATCTTCCCAAATAAGTACAGACAACTTTAAATATCGCAAAAGCAAAATACACGCGGGTGCAATTTATCACCCGTAATAAATTTGCCTTGCCTTTCCTCTTTTTTCACCCGACCGTCACGACCACATCAATATGACCGTTCGCCAAAAATTTAGTGATGTATTAATGATTTAATACAATGACACATACAATGCTTGTTTTTATATGCTTACAAGAATCGAATGTTTCCTGTTACTTTTTATTAATCACCTGTAGGAGTCATGAAATGTAATTTTTAACTATTTGTGGGAGAGAAACAAATGCGAAAATTAATTGTCTATATGACTTAACACTATACAGATAGGGCTTATGCCGATTGCTGATGCGTACATTAATATGAGTGACTTAAAAACCGCACGAATACAACACAAGTATAACACAACCAGCGAAAAAAAGGTTTACTCATATGTTTATTATTTCATGAATAAAAATCGCAATTGCACCTTACTTGTATATATGCGTAAAAGCGCTGAAGGCAGGTCGTAAAAGACACTAGAATTTGTAACTGGAAAAATGCAGAAAATCCCGTAAACAGAATAATTCATTATTAATGTTCATTTAAAAAACCCTGATTTTAACTTAGTTGTATCATCACTTGGCCAGGAGAATAGAATAGGACGGATTAAAATGCCGCAGTAAAATGCTGATAAGTGTTTATGGCTGAGTTTAATACTAAGTAAAAGGATAATTTTATTGCAAATTAGTTAATTTTACTTAAAAGGCTTGCTCAAATTCGCTCAAGTTTCCAAAATTATTAAATGCAATTGACAATGAGTACGTGCAAAACAAAAAATCACTGAAAAAAGAATTTTTGGCTGTAAACTAATCTAATTAGTTTATCGAATATTTACACACCCAAAAAATGTTTATAGGACGAACCGTTGCTTAGATTAAAATTTTTACTTTTTTCTTATATATTCCAGATATCAAACGCATATAGAGACCACACAGAAAATTGGATATTAAAGACTGCAATATCACTGCACAAAAAAGCTCGGTGTGTTAATGGTAATCGAGGTTGTACAAGTTTATCATGCGAGAGGCAGAATCATACGAATTTAATCCGATGTGAAGGAATGAATAACTTCTCCTTTCACCTCACATTGTTCATTTTGCTTTGTATTATGACTGCTTTGAACTTCATGAGTCTTGTGGCTTGGATGAAGGATAAGAGGTAAATTTTATTATTATTATTATATTATATGTAAATAATATACGTAGTCTTGCTATAAATTCTGTGACAAATTTTACAATGAATACGACGAGAACAAATTCGCAAAAAAAGTTCCGTTATTTTTGCTTTTGTTCGTATGCATTGTCTACTCATAAATATACTAGGTTTCGTGGCAAATTTTGATTGCTAACAATGGAGTGGGGAGCTAAGGAAAATCGCGTTGCAGTGATTGCATTACATAAGTGTGGTAAAAGTGCAAGTGCGATTTACAAATTGTTAAAAAAAACGCAATATTTCGAGAATGTTTGTTTACCGCACGATCAATCGCTTTTAACAGATATCCCCTTGAAAGCAGAAAAACATGTCCAGGGAAATTAATATATCGACCAGATCCATATGAAGACTAATTAAAGATGATCTCCACATGAAAGCCTTCCATCGCTCAACTGGTCATATTTTGACAACGCGCCTTAAGGCCGGCGGGCCAATTAGATGTCCTAAATTCAGTAGTTTTCGCGAAGCGTTGTAGGATGAGAAAAAAAACAATTAGCCAAATGAAGTTTTGGGGATAGTTTAATATATATTTGAACTAAAAAAAAAAATTTGTACAATCTCCAACAATATATTGTAAGCCGAGTTATCAATAGATTCCCAGAACGCCTTGCCACTGAAGTATCCAACTTCTGTACAAGATACAACTTGCAATTTTCATCTGAAAACAAAAAAAAAAAGATTATTAATTTTGATGTAATTATCTTCGATGTGAACTAAAAAAATTGGGAGAAACACGTAAAATTCGAATTTTTGGGGAAGGTAGAAAAAAAAGTGGTTTTTCAAGGAAAAAAAACTCTTCAACTGGGTAAAAAAGTCGCTTAAAAAAAGTTTTTGGATGTTTTTTTTAGTTCATATAGAAGAGAAAACAATACTGAAGATAACGCATTTTGAATGAAATGGATAGCTCGTTTAGTTTTTTTGCAATCGTGTACATAAATTAGGTAAAATCGTGAAAATGAAAAGCCGAGAAAATGGGCGGAGCACTACAACAATAAGCGCATGGTTGCTCGACGCCGCACTACGCTCGGCTCTGTAGCTCTGCAAATACTTGGAATTTAACTCTGAAAATTTGTGTCTCATGTTCTTGAATATCTAAGCTATTGATTTCAGGAAAAAAAATCGATTTTTTGGCCTTTTAATTGGCCCGCCGGCCTTAAGAAAACTAGACTCAACGGATGCAAGCAGCTTCTTCGGTGGCACGCGGTTAACGGCCATGAAAATATTCTTTTCACAGATGAGAAAAGTTTCACTGTTGAAATAGTTTTTAATAACAAAAACGACAAAATCTATACTAAAACTTCTAAAGATGCAAAAAATGTTGTTCCAGGGATTCGGCGTGGGCACTATCCCGCCTCCGTAATGGTTTGGTGGGGAGTGTCTGCGAAAAAGAGTTTAAGACCGGGGCAAAAGTGTACCTCTTCCACAGAGAGCGTTGGATCTTCCAGCAAGATGCCGGTCCAACTCATAAGGCAAAATCCACTCAGCAGTGGCTATAAAACAATATTTCTGGGTTCATAGTAGCAGAAGAGTGGCCGTCTGAAAGTCCTGATCCTTGGACTACAGTTTATGCTCAGAATTGGAGAACACGGAAACCTCACAGAAATTTGGAGAGTCTCAAACAATCTTTGGTTCGAGTAAAGACGTCAATATCCATGGAAACTGTGCGTGCTGCAATAGCTGAATGACCTAATCGTTTGAAGACTTGCGTAAAAGCAAATGGTGACTATTTCGAATGAAAGTTCAAAGTATTTGTTTTTAATATTTGCATAATTAAGTAAAACGAACTTCATTAAAAAAGATACTATAATTTCATATCTATAATGGACTTAACTTGTAACAGGCAGGACTAAGTATGTAGTAAAGAACTAAAAAAATATAAATTACAAAAAAATATTTATTTATAATGTTGCTCTTTTCAATCACTAACTACACGCAAGTAAAACAACACATGGTAATATATTTTAATTGTAGTTGCCAAAAACATTAGGTAAATACTAACAATAAATTGAATGTATTGTTAATAAAAATGTAGACAATGTTTGTGAGCTGAACGAAAAATTTATTAAATGACGCTTGGTAATGCCACTCTGTTGTAACGGGTCTTTCAAAAGACGCACCTAGATTTTGTTTTAAAGTAAGACATGTAAAAATTTAGATTTTTTCAGGTTTCACTATTTTCATTCGAAGTACAGCTTTATTATATGTATGTGAAAAATTACATTATTTGAATGTCCAGCATGAGCTCGACTACATATAACATAAAATCTACCAAAACAGTCGGTTCATGAATGCCTAATTGTTGAAGACGTCGAGATATCGATGTTGAAAGTTGTTCCGCAACACTTTGCAGTCCAGTTTTTGGTCTCCAAGTCTTTTTTATATACTCGACAGAAAAATATCACGATCAATTAAGGATCGACTATTTTAATAATTTTTTATTTCCATATTTAAATTACAATCTGTTAAATTTAAACGATAAGTAATTATTTGTAAAGTAGTATTGGAATTCTTTGTTCTCTAATCAATATTAGGTATACCTTCTGCTCAAATATGAACGAGACGTTATCAATAAAACGGTCCGCGGATGACATATGGCAAAAATAAATTTTTTGTTTTTTGGTAGGACTGTTATAAGTTTACATGGCAAATTTCAGCGTGATATGTCACATAGTTTGTTTTCTGTGCTACTGTAAACAAGTCAAGCTCGAGTGTGTTCTTCGAATTTAACGATGGAAATTCAAGTTGAACAAAGAATTTGTTTGAAATTTTGTTATTCCAACAAAATTTCGGCTTCAGACGCCTTAAAAATGGGGACTCTGCTCTATCGCGTGCACGTGTTTTCCAGTGGTACAAATCGTTCAAAGAGGGCCGTACATCGGTTGAAAACTTGCCTCATGAACGTCGTCCAGCAACATCAGTAAACGACGAAAACATCGGAAAAGTAAAGGAAATTGTGCTCGGAGTTCCTTCCGCAAGGCCGATCGGTTAACGCTGAATATTATTTAGACGTTTTAAAGCGTTTGCGCGAGAACATTCGTCTTAAAAGGAAGGAATTGTGGGACAACAAGTCATGGTTCTTGCATCACGAGAATACACCAGCTCACACATCAAGTCTTGTTCGCGATTCTTTGAATAAAAATAATGTTAATATCGTTCCGCAAGCACCGTATTCGCCTGATATGGCTCCATGTGACTTTTTCCTGTTTCCCAAGCTCAAGTTGCCGGAAAGTGGAAAACATTTTGAGACAACTGAAGTCATAAAAGAGAATTCGAAGAACACACTCGAGCTTGACTTGTTTACAGTAGCACAGAAAACAAACTATGTAACATATCACGCTGAAATTTGCCATGTAAGCTTATAACAGTCCTACCAAAAAACAAAAAAATTATTTTTGCCATATGTCATCCGCGGACCGTTTTATTGATAACGTCTCGTTCATATTTGAGCAGAAGGTACATTCAATTTTGCTTCAGATTAAATTCAGTTTATGTTCATTATTATATTATGTTCTAAGTGTTATAATATAAATAATTTTTTTTTATATTGTAAGTTCTGTTGGAGTTAATCGTTTTAATCTCCGTTGGCCTACTTTCTCCTATTCGTTGTGCATACTTTAGGCTGTATTTTCTAATTGTGTTGATACTGAGGTCGCTGTGGACCTCGTCGTTTGGTATATAACAGCCTACTTTTGTTATTGTTCAAAGTATTTTATATTAGGTCCTTTGAGTTATTTTGATATTGGTGTTTTTGTTGAAGAATGTAAGTAGCTTTTTTTCTATTTCGAATATCACTTATCATGCAATTTTTCGTTGTTGGGATCGATATACCTGCTGTTAATGTCAGGTACATCAGAGGTCCCAGGACACTATTTTGAGGTACATCTGCTGTCATCTGCATCACGCTTGAGCCTCGTCTTCTACTTTTATAAAAAAATATCGGTTATTCAGGAATTTTATTATATATTTTAATGATTTTATGCGTAGTCCTTTATGCTACACCCTGTCAAAAACTTTTGCAATATCTAGGTAGACAGCTAAGTAGAACCTTTTAAAAATATCACAATTTTTGGCCTGTACATGAAAAAATCAGCTAAATGGCTATGTTTTTTCTTTATTTTTATTTATTTATAATAATATTTATTATTTATTTATAAAAATTTCTATTTTTTCTCTTAAGAAATTTATTTAGTCAGAACATATGTTTGTAAATGAAAAAATTAATTTAAGTGAGTTATAGAAAAGAAACTAAAAAGTTCGACCCAAATTGGGGGACATCAGAATTTGTTTTAGAGGCATAGTTCCTTCGGCAAAGTTTCTTATTTTGACCCCTAGAATATGATTTTTACAGTGCAATGGGCGACTTTTTTGCCTCCCCACAAAAGACACTAAAAGTTCGACCCAAATTGGGGGACATCAGAATTCGTTTTAGAGGTATGGTTTCTTCGGCAAAGTTTCTTATTTTGATCCCTAGAATATGATTTTCACAGAGCAATGGGCGATTTTTTTGCCTCCCCACAAAAGACACTAAAAGTTCGACCCAAATTGGGGGACATCAGAATTCGTTTTAGAGGATGGTTCCTTTGGCAAAGTTTCTTATTTTGATCCCTAGAACATGATTTTCACAGAGCAATGGGCGATTTTTTTGCCTCCCCACAAAAGACACTAAAAGTTCGACCCAAATTGGGGGACATCAGAATTCGTTTTAGAGGTATGGTTCCTTCGGCAAAGTTTCTTATTTTGATCCCTAGAATATGATTTTCACAGACCAATGGGCGATTTTTTTGCCTCCCCACAAATCGACCCGGCCTATTATGTATATATTTCGTTTTATTTGTATGTTATTATTATTCGTGTTCTTAAAAGGTATGAGTGCATCGCGCGTTGGGTTTGAAAGGCGACTTGCAAATGTCTATTTGCGTATGCAAATTCTCTTCTATAGATACGTTCCTTAGATAAACCGTAAAAAAATACAATACAACATATGGTAAATTTGGGGTTACAACTTAAAAAAAATCTGGTAAGATGAATGAACTCTAAATATTTTCCCAAAAACCGTGCAAAAGAAGAAATAATGAAATCTATATTATATAAGTATTTATACAACAAAAACAATTCAATTTTATTGAAATTGCAGTCCGTAAGTTGAAAGCATATATAGGGTGGGCCATGTAAAATTTGCTTTTTGAATCGGCTATAAAAAAAAACTAATCAATATTTTTCAAACTTTTGTTTTTATTTTGAAGATTGAACATTGTCATTTATGAATGAAAAATAATATCGTTCAAATGACTGCCACGACTGGCTTTACAGTAGGCCATTCGATCAACCCAATTTTTAAGCACATTTTCGATTGTTTGGGCTCCAATTTCATGAATGGCAACTTCGATTTGGTATTTTAAAGCATCAATCGTCTCTGGATGGTTCGTATAGCATTTGTCCTTAACGTTCACAAAAAATAGTCCAACGGGCTGAAATCATAGCTCCGAGGCGGCCAATTGATATCGGAATTCAAAAACGGTAGCCAAAAGTTCGAGTGTAACTTTGGCAGTGTGACAAGTTGCACCGTCCTGTTGAAACCAAATATCGTCCATGTCATCCTCTTCAATTTTTGGAAACAAAAACTCATTGAGCTTGTCACGGTAACGCTCGCCATTTACTGTAACCGCGGAAGAAGAAGAAGACTCAACACTTTGGAAAAGGTTTTCAATATTTCCCAATTTTGTTCAAGCGTATAGCGTCCCATTTCGTAAATGTCAAACCTTTAAGTAAATTATGAACAAATTTGACATGTCATTTGTCAAACGCTATATTTCCCACCATGTAGAATATATTCATATGTATGATATATATATATGGATATATATGTTGTATTGTATTATTTTATATGAATTTATATTCATATATATGTATATATATATACATGTATATATTCATCGCAACTTGATGATAAGCGTGCACGTTTTTTACGGACTGAAGCAAAATGCTATTATCAGTAGATACATATGTATGTATAACCAGCCTATCTGTTGGGTTTCATTCAATAAATTACATTATACAGTTGGATTTGGTTAGTTTAAAATTGCATTTTATGCATGAAGGAAGGAACATATGTATGTATGTACCTTTACTTAATTCTACTCGAAAAATTATTATTTTACGAATAACGTTTTGTGTGGAAAAACATTTTTTGTTTTGAGATTCGTGTAAGAATGAAAATTTCATGTAAAAAATGTTATTACTGAATCAAAATCGAATGAAAAAGGACCGCAACACTTAGACCTTAGAATGAAAATTTCATGTAAAAAATGTTATTACTGAATCAAAATCGGATGAAAAAGGACCGCAACACTTGGACCTTAGCCCGCTTCTAAACTTTAAGTACGCCTAATGGCTACTAGCTTATTTAGTTTATATTTTGGCGACTCCTTTCTTTTACCATTAAAACTACGCTTATTTCCTTCTGTATAGATCAATATTCTCTTTTACTTGTTGGTGTGTCGCTACACGTTCAGGATCTAACTCTTCTATGGCTACGCTTTCTATTAACTCGTTAAAATCTGGCAACCTTGTAATTCTCATTTCTAGCTCCCTCAAAGTATTATACAAAAAGAGAGAAGAGATAATCTGGTGCATGCGCTCAACTTGTCCGTTGCCTCGTGGAACGCCTGTTGCTGTTAACAAATGCTCTATGCTCTCATACTACAATAATTTTTGAAAATACTAATCGCGAATGCCTTGCCCCTATCAATGATAACACTTGCTGGTTTACCGAAATTCGCAGCTTGCTCTAAGAGTGATGGGCGAGTGCATTTTGTTGGCAAGCCTCTCGCTCAGCCTATCGCATCAAGGAACAATAAGCGCGACTCTTTTCAAAAGTCTCCGAGCCAAGGCTCAATAAATTTATCAAAAAGTGTTTAGCCGCATATATATTTTTGGTTTATAAAAATAAGTTATAATATATAACAATTTTCTATTAAAAAGCTCTTACTTTCGAAAAAAGTGTTTAGCCGCATATATATTTTTGGTTTATAAAAATAAGTTATAATATATAACAATTTTCTATTAAAAAGCTCTCACTTTCGAAAAAAGTGGTATTAATAATTTATATTTAAAAAAATTTGTTTTATAGCATTGAAAGATATGGAGACGACTCATCTCTAATACCATCTTTAATCGTTATCTCCTCGTTAATCGTTTTGTGGCTGTTAAAAGCGCCAAGGAAAATGTAAGTATAATTTACTCTTTGGTTTTGTCAACGGAAAATTAAATATTTAGGTTTACCTAAGATGGATGTATTCATTAAGATCGAAAAATGTATTGTCCATAAGCTGGACGCAAAATATGAAAATGTCATTCTTGATCTTCTGAGACGCAATACTAAGAATATACTGATTCCTACACATCTATGATGAGTTTTATGGTAGTGCTATTACGATAGTTTTTACTGGAATATTTTGCATCACATGTGATAATGGAGAGCTCAAATCATCACTCTCAAATTATCTTTGCCTAAAGTGAATTCGAAGCTTTCGTCATTTCTATTGTAAATTAAAGCCCCTGGATTATTGGGGAAGTAAGTTTTGTTTGTTCATTTACTTTCGTCGCTGGGTACTTCCTCGTGGAATTCATGAAGGCACTTTCATCATCCAGTATTCCTCTTCCATATCTGAATCGTCGTAATTGATGACCTGAACTATTTATTTTTCCGATACGGTAAAATATATAAAAAATCGTATATATAAGGTTGTCAAAAAAGTCTTGCGGTATTTCCGCAAGCTTGTCTTTGCAAGCGCGTAGTTCTAGTTGTATTCGTCGCATCGGTTCACGCTAGAGCTTTTTGGAAAGCTCTTTTCACGTGCTAACACGTGTTTGATTAATTGTTGTTTGCTTTTAGTCGTTCGTGAGTTATAGCGTCGCAAACATGAAGCAAAATAAAGAGAAAATATGGCATCTTTTACAGTACTACTACGATAAAGGGAAAAATGCATCTCATGCTGCCAATAAAATTTGTGCAGTTTATGGACCCGATACAGTTTCCATTTCCACCGCACAACGATGGTTTCAACGTTTTCGTTCTGGTGCAGAGGTGATCGAAGATGCGCCATGGTCCGGAAGGCCTGTCGTCGAAAATTGCGATAAAATCGCTGAATTGATCGAAAGAGACCGGCATAGTAGCAGCCGTAGCATCGGCCAAGAGCTGGGCATGAGTCATCAAACCGTTATAAACCATTTGAAGAAGCTTGGATTCAAAAAGAAGCTCGATGTATGGGTGCCACACGACTTGACGCAAAAAAACATTTTTGCCCGTATGGATGCATGCGAATCGCTTCTGAATCGCAACAAAATCGACCCGTTTTTGAAGCGGATGGTGACTGGCGATGAAAAGTGGGTCACTTACGACAACGTGAAGCGCAAACGGTCGTGGTCGAAAAGCGGTGAAGCTGCCCAGACGGTGGATTGTCGGCCAGGAAGGTTCTTCTATGTGTTTGGTGGGATTGCCATGGAGTCCTCCACTATGAACTGCTCCCCTATGGCCAAACGCTCAATTCGGACCTGTACTGCCAACAACTGGACCGCTTGAATGCAGCACTCATGCAGAAGATGCCATGTTTGATTAACAGAGGCCGAATTGTCTTCCATCAGGACAACGCCAGGCCACATACATCTTTGGTGACGCGCCAGAAGCTCCGGGAGCTCGGATGGGAGGTTCTTTTGCATCCACCGTATAGTCCGGATCTCGCACCAAGTGATTACCACCTATTTCTGTCCATGGCGAACGAGCTTGGTAGTCGGAAGTTGTCCTCAAGAGAGTCCTGTGAAAATTGGCTCTCCGAGTTTTTTGACAATAGGGAAGGGAGCTTCTATAAGAGGGGTATTATGAAGTTGGCATCTCGTTGGGAACTCGTCATCGAACAAAACGGCGCATATTTGACTTAAGGGGTTAGGGGTAGTCAGAGGCCCGAAAAAATGATGATTTTCACGAATTTTTTTTTGCTACTTAATTAATTTATTTAACAAAAATAAAAACATAGCATAAAAACATCATGTTTTAACTTGACTTCACCAAAATTTCAAAAAAAAAAAAATTAATAATTGCAAAAGTTATCGCTGTTTGTGTGAAGCCCGTTTCTCCAGAAGTCCCTTGCGGTGAACATCACAAGTCCTTGCAGATTCATCTAAAACCAATCGGACAAGAAAAATTAGTTTTATTAATAGATAATCTTGTGCCTGATCGAAGCTTTTTTTTTTTTCAAAATGAACAAAATGGCGGCCTCAGAAAATTTTTTCCAGATTTTAGAGCAAAAAACCAACAGTTAATTGTTAAAAAAAAATCGAAATTTTTGATAAAAAAAAAAATCCTTCGATCAGGCACAAGTTTTTTATGTTTTTCAAAAGCTGTATAAATTTTATTGAAATCTACGTAGCGGTTTTTAAGTTACAGTGTTCACGAGTTTGAAAAACATAGTTTTGAGAAAAACGCATTTAAAGTTTTGCTATCGGCTCCGGAGCGGCCGAGCGCCCTTTGTTAATTGTTGAATAACTTGAAAAGTATTTGTCGGATTCACTTCAAATTTTTACACAATATTTTTAAAACATTATACTTTAAGAAAATGCAAAAAAAAAAAAATTTTTTTTGAAAATTCTGACTACCCCTAACCCCTTAAATCGCATTATTATAACCAATTTTATGAACAATTGAAAATTCAATAAAAATAACGCAAGACTTTTTTGACAACCTTATATTAGTAGTCGGCGCACTCGCGTATCGGCACCCACGTCACTGTAGACAGTTATAATTTTGAGGTTGTAAAAGACTTCGTGTATTTAGGAACCAGCATTAACACCGATAACAATGTCAGCCTTGAAATCCAACGTAGAATCTCTCTTGCCAACAAGTGCTACTTTGGACTAAGTAGGCAATTGAGCAGTAAAGTCCTCTCTCGACGAACAAAACTAACACTCTACAAGACTCTCATCATGCCCGTCCTAACGTATGGCGCAGAAGCTTGGACGATGACAACATCCGATGAAGCGACGCTTGGAGTGTTCGAGAGAAAGATTCTGCGTAAGATTTTTGGACCTTTGCACGTTGGCAACGGCGAATATCGCAGACGATGGAACGATGAGCTGTATGAGCTTTACGACGACATAGGCATAGCGCAGCGAATAAAGATCCAGCGGCTTCGTTGGCTGGGTCATGTCGTCCGAATGGATACAAACGCTCCGGCTTTGAAGGTATTCGATGCGGTACCAGCTGGTGGTAGCAGAGGAAGAGGAAGGCCTCCTCTGCGTTGGAAAGATCAGGTGGAGAAGGACTTGGCTTCACTTGGTGTGTCCAATTGGCGCCGGTTAGCACGAGAAAGAAACGACTGGCGCGCTTTGTTAATCTCGGCCAAAATCGCGTAAGCGGTTATCGCGCCAATTAAGAAGAGATATTAGTTTGGGGAAAAGAGAATTGCTTAAAATTTTTGCGTAAATTATATAATCTATAATTTAAGGGGCCTGACCTTCATATTCGCCTTTATCAAAGAAAAACTGGAAAATGTACCGAATTTTCTCTTTGTTGGCTTCCATTCTTAACACTCGTAACTCACAACTGAATGTAATAAACGAAAAACAACAAACGATCCAACCTAATATAAATCAGAGCAAAATCCGCCAAACAGTCGATCCATGAAATCTTTCATGTTAGAACGTCGTTATACCGATGTTTAAGTTTGTTTAGGAACACTTTACGCTATAGCAGCAATATTCTCTACATAACGTCCAGTTGTACGTTTTCCAGTGATTTTTCAATTTTCGACATAATCCGTTTCTTGAAATTTTTTAACCACTTTTGAGTTGTCCGACTCTTTCGGACGATTTTTTCCACTATTTTCATGATGGGTTAGGTTACGTTAGGTTCTAGCGGTTATCCACCATGAAACATAATCCGGCTTGTGATGCTGCGTGGGGAACTTGTCCTTAGCTCTCCTAAAACCAGGGTGAACTACTCATTAAAGAATTGTCTACCAAAGGATTATTTACTACCGACATCTAGACGCTACTTTTTAAAAACCCTTTACTTGGATATTAGGGATAAGAAAATGATTCAAATTTCAAATTAGTTTATTATAAACCGAAAAAAATCAATTTAAAAATCATTTCAAAAATTACACTAACATAATAGCCAAAACGTTTGCCTATATATGTATGTACCCTAAATGTATGCTTTAATATTGATACTGAAGTAAAGAAGTATCGGCCGCCGTAGCCTAATGGCTTGGTGCGTGACTAGCGTTCGGAAGCGCGCAGGTTCGAATATCCGAGCATGAAACATCAAATGATTGAAACCAAAAAAAAAACAATGACAATTAATATTAAGACAGTGATGACAAGGAATTCGGAATATATTTTAACAGTGAAATTTCTCTTTTAACAAGGCTTTTCTAACAAAATCTGTAGAAGGTAGAGATGTGAGGTTAAGAGTATGATTTACATTGAGATTAATATAAGTTTGAAAGTAAAGGTGAATATCTAGAGAAAAACAAGGATAGGGGCAAAGAAAAAAATGTAAAATAGTAAACATAAAGACAAGGAATAGAAATAAAGGCAAAAATACAGAGATAAAGATATATTATTGGTCGAATTTGCCGCCACGGGTGGTATTAGTAATACGAAATACGTCAGTTATCACGTAGATAAACTTTATAACTTTCAAGGTAAAACCATAAAATACATTAAAGCAGATCAGCAAAAAAAAAACACGAAAAATAATAACAACCTTTACAAGACTTCGCCACAATCATTAATGCAAAAAATTCAAATATTTCAGTATAATAAGAGGTAAACTGAAAATTTTCTTAAAAAAGTTTATAATTTTTAGATTTATTCAATGTTGAAAATTTAGGTATGAAAACTTTTAAAGTCAAATATCTTCGGTTCTTTTTGTAATTTTTATTTTTTTTTTTATTATAAAATATAATTATTAAAAAATCTTTTTGTTAAAAGGTAATTGGAAAAAATGTTTTTTCGTCATTTGCGAAAAACACCCTCACTTTAGTTTTTCTAATTGATAGTTCAACAACAATGAATGGTGGGATTCCATTAACTTTTCGAGTTATATTCAAATACGTACTCGTATAGCGAACCAGTGAACAATCAGTGCAAAATACTGATATGTCCGTTTGCAAATCGATCGAAGTGTCAATATGTATTTTACACTGGTTCGTTGTTCGTCAGTTGTCCAAGTCTCATCCATAGTGATGAATCGTTGCATAAAATCCACTTTATCTTTTCGAATTCGTTCTAAATGTTGCTGAGAAAGTCGCATTCGAGTGTGTTTTTGTTCCATTGCTATTGAATGCAGGACCCATTGTGCGCCCAGCTTTCTGAAACCGAAAACATTCTTTCAAAAAAAAAAAAGATCGGCAATTGTTCATTTAAAAAGTGCGCTTTACACATATGTCTAAATTTGTTGTTGGTACAACTGTCTTTCATAGTGTCGCAGAGTTTGAGCGTGATCTGTCATTTAGCTTGTTTTTGGCATTTAATTATATCAGTCAACCGAAGGTGTGCTCTGCGATTTTCACTATGGATAAAAATATCGAACGAAGAATATGTCTTCAATTTTGTGCTTTGAACGGGATTTCGTGTGCCGAATCGTTGAAAATATTGCAAAAAGCCTATGGCGAGTGCGCTTTATCAAAACTACGGGTCTACGAGTGGTATTTATAAGGCTTTTGCAAAGAGCCGAGAAGTCGTGGAAGATTTGCACCGATCTGGTCGCCCACCAACGTCTTCAACGGATGAAAACGTCGACAAAGTCAAGGAAATGGTGCTGGAAAACCATCATTTAAGTTTGAGGGAGGTAGCTCGTGACCTTAGCGTGTCTCACAAATCAATTCGCAACATTTTACACTATCAATGGGGCATGAGACACGTGGCTGACCGACTCGTTCCAAGAGAGTTCAATTTCTTTCAAAAAATTCATCGGAAGAAGGTGGCTGAATTCGGACCCAACGTTACCAGCATATCATAACAGGTGATGAGTCGTGAGTATTTGGGCTTGACATGCAAACAAGTCAACAGGCGCCTGAATGGCGCTATCCACATGAGCCGAAACCAAAAAAATCACATCAAAGTCGGTCAAAAGTGAAAGTCATGCTCGTTTTCTTTGATTATCATTGTGATGTGCACTCGGAATTCATTCCAAATGGTTTAACTGTAAATAAAAAATATTATTTGGAAGTTATGCGACGTTTGAGAGAGAACAGGCGTAAGAAACGGCTCAATTTGTGGAAAGAAAACGCATGGATCTTGCGCCATGATAACGCAAGGCTCATTAAGTGTGGACATTTTTTTGATCAAAAACTGGACAAATATCATCGAACAACTACCGTTTTCACCGGATTTAATTCCCTGTGACTTTTTCCTTTCCCCAAAACTTAAATTGCCACTCCGCGGATGCCGCTTTGAGTCGATAGAGGCCATTAATGAGAATTCGTTGAAGGAGCTGAAGAAGATTTCTTCAAACGCGTTTGCTTTGATGACTGGATTGGTCGTTTGGCATATGTGTATTGTTTTGAATGAAGTCTATTTTGAAGGCGACAAAATACATTTTGATGATTAAACAATTATTTTGCGTTTTATTGAACAATCCGGTACTTGTTTGACAGAATGTATATGTCTAGGACTTCTAATAAATATCTTTCAGTCACTCAAGGATTTTCCAATACGATATCCAGTATTTTTTCTACGATTTCTTGTGTTGTTGCTGTTTTTGGACGTCTTTGACGTGGATCCTATTCAAGGCTTGTACGACCTCGTTCAAATTCAGCAACCCATCTTTGTACTGTACTAATTGATGGTGAAAAGTCCTTATACACTTCCAACGTAAATTTCTTTCGCTTTTAAACCTTCCAAAAATAAAAATTAAATCACTGTACGATACTTGACGTTTTCCATTGTAGAAAATGTTGTGACGCAACGATTCTAAATGGTTTGCAAATAAGAATGAATTAAAAGATTGTAATAAAACTTTACACACGTTCATGTGAAGAGTATACCAATGTTTTGTAACAAAAAAAAACTTAGATTAGTTGCAAGGCCCTCTCTTACCGAAACTTATTGAACAACCTAGTATAAAACAAAAGGTAGAAGCCATAAGCAAAACAGTACGGAAAGTTATTATGAATTACTCTACTTTATTAAGAATGATTTTTCAAACTGTCTTACAATATTCCTAGAGAGTGTCTTTGTCGTGTGGAAGTGAGCGTTTTCGCTTTATTTGTCAGTTTGTATAGTATTTTATCCTCATCATGTTTATATGAGTATAGTTTGGTTCCATTCAAACTAAAATACCCGATTTAAATTACTAAATTTACCATAAAAAATAATTTAATTTCAATCTTTCCAGCTCTTCATTCGGGATTTGCTATAAGGCAGTTTCTATACTTTTGTACGTAAGTGCTTCATCCTGCATCATTTACTGTCAAGAGGCATTGTATCAACTGAACTTCATAATAGTTATTGTTTTTGTACTTCTTGGCGCTCAAGAACTATTAGGCCAAGGTTGGGAATATTTTGTATTGAACACAAGAAAAAACAAATAAAATGTATTATAATAAAAACACATGCTTTCTAAAATTCATTCAGGAAAAGTTAGTTTACTGCAATGATAAATTTGTCTATCTAATTTAAATTGTACGATAGCTTCTGAATCTATCGTTCAATTTCAATATTTTCAGTTATAATTTTCTCAAGGACCAATTACAGCTGCATCTACTTGTTTCCATAGCTTCCAGCGTTTGAATTATATATATAAAATATAATATTTATCCAAAATTTATTTACAAACGAGCCCGAATTTGCCAAAATATAGAATATAGTTTTTTTGTGATTTTACCAGGTTTACCACAGTTTATATCAACTCGCTGTCTTTTTTATCCATCAGTTGACTTGTTTCTCCAACAGGCATCAGTTGACTGCGGCTTATTGGTATAGACCTGTAACTTTAGAAACCCCCACAAGAAAAAGTTTGCACCTCTACGAGAGTTAAACATATCTTAATAACAATATAAATTTGTTTCAAGGCATTGAAAACATAATATAACAAATGAAAGGCATTTAATATATATTTTTAGCACATGTAGCGGGTAGTAATGTAGTAAACGCTATTGTTAAAGGATTGGTATGTTTCTGGAATCAATATAATATAAAATATATATTAGAAGTGTCCAAAGTAAAAAATAAATATTGTTATTTAAATATCGAAATAGCAATTTCGAAAAATACTGGGTCTAGTTTTTGTCCTTTGGCGGCTGCGGAAGCCGAATGGGTTGGTGCGTGACTACCATTCAGAAAAAGTTGATTACCACCAGAAAAAGTTTTTTCTAATAGCGGTTCACCCTCGGCAGCCAATGGCAAACCTCCGAGTGTATTTCTGCCATGAAAAAGCTCCTCATAAAAAATATCTGCCGTTCGGAGTCGGTTTAAAACTGTAGGTCCCTCCATTTGTAGAACAACAACAAGACGCACGCCACAGGAGGAGGAAGTCGGCCAAAGACCAAAAAAGGGGGTAATTATACATATATATGTATATATTGTTGCATGCTGTTAGAAATTGTCCCCTCATGCTAGCCTACTATGTATACTACCAGGCCATCAGCATAACCTTGAGTTTGGAATCCTAGATTGTTCAGTTTGTGGAGAAGTTCGCCTATTACTAATGTCGACAGGAGAAGAGAGTACTTCCCTTGCGGGCAACCTCTTGTGGGCTTGATAGACTTTATTCTTCCTCCTAATTCCACACTAATCGTTCTGGATTCCAGCATCGATACAATCCATCTTATGGATTTTTCCTTTGAATTAAAAATGCAGAAAATTTGTCGTCATATACTTATGTTAAATTATTCCGACTGACAACATATCAATGTTATAGTCGTATGATAAATGTTTTATAAATATCCAGAATTAAGCAGACATTTCACGAAGCTTAAATTAATTATTAAGGAAAGCCCGATCTACAGAACGGAAACACGAGACATAGGACCAATGTCATTATATTTAAAATAAACAAATAGAGTTCCTGGGGTTAGTTTGTAATTTGGAGTTTAGTAATTTGTGTTGGATCTTCCTTTGACTATAAGTTTTTGAAGTCTTCGAGGCACCGATTTGATTAAGTTTTTCGTAATATTTTGATCGATTTTTGACCATTTGACAATAATCGTACTTCTAAGACAATAATTGCACTTTTTTTCATTTTTTAAAACCGATTGAGAAAGTAATGCCCATACATTTTCGATTAGGTTAAGGTCAAGCCCACAAGATCTTTTGTTGTTTTGGAAGCACTCTCTCTCTAAGCGTTTGATTTCCCGAACATCACGTGAAGTTTTGGTTTTCATCATTTCTCTTGGTAGATCCGTATTTTTCTTGCAAATGGAAGTTATGTAAAACTCCAGTTTTGTTTCTTTTTAATTTTGAAGCTATCTGCCACATTGTAAGACCTATCTCCCTCCATGCTACAATTTGTCCCTTTTCAAATTCAGACAAAGCTTTTCCGCCCGACATATTTTTCGTTTCTAAACCAAAACAACTCCATAAATATGAGACGTAATAACTTACATTGTAAATTTTTCTTTTAAAAGCAAACGCTTTTGGTCCTATAACTATTTCGTATTGCACAGAACACACATTTTCGCATTACTAAAATATCAGCAATAAATGCGCAATAATTTCCGTTATGAGATACCGTTATAAACATACAACAACGAAACGATATTGGGACATTTTCCTATTATTGCTCTGGTAGATATCATCACTATCATCTTAGTTTTATAACTTTTTCGTGTAGTGTATCACTTGTATTAAGAACGGGGTTCGAGTTTATTTCCGATAAGGCAGTGCTTAATTTTTCATAGTTTGCATTACGAAAATTAAAAGAAATGCATTTATCATTACCATTTATAAAATTCTAGCGTTTTGATAAAAGGCACATGATGTTTGGCTTATTAGGAAAACAAGATTCAAGTTTTGATTAACTTATTGACTAAGGTATTGATTTGAATAAGATTAAGAATAAGAAAGCTATCTGGAAAGTAAATTTCATAAAATCTATTAACATTGGTTTGTGTTAAGATAACATATTGTGGTCAAACCAAACGCGATCACTAAGATTAAAGTCACCTTATAAATTGTTCACAGTGAGAGCTAAGAATTCAGATGCAAAGCTGATCGAGAACGGTGCCATTATTTGATAAATGAATAAATTTCAGGCCGTAAATTACTCTTTACGAAGATCAGAACACCACCTTCCTTTAAGTGCCCAGTCTTTAAATCATTCCTACCACAAACTTTGAATAAAAACTTCAGCACCGAAAAGGTCCATATTAAGCTTTGATCCGCATTCCGAACATATTTGAAAAATATATTATAGTGGATTTATTTAATTAACTACTTGGTTAGTGTTTGGTTGTTTTCAAAAAAAAAAAAAAAAAAAAAAACGAAACTTTAATATCAGCTGGCCAAATTATTGAATTTAATACTCTGATATAAAAAGTTGGCGAAACACCAAGATTAAAATTTATGCTATGCATATTGTCTTCAGAGATATCTTTTTTTAATCAATTTATAGCAGAAGGAAGACAACGTTGGTATTGTATGCACAGCTAAAGCAATTTAGCCCTGTGCATTAGCAATGGGCGAAGCAATAGAACGAGCAGACAAAGAGCGTGAGGATGATGATATTACTTGTTTGCTTCTGTGTTTGGATTAACTACTTCGTAGCAGCAATATAAACGAAAACATTGTTCTGCACCGCTCAATGTGGCACCGCGAAAATGCATCTAAGTGCCGATTTACACACGGAGACACCTGGAAGGGAGACACTGGATATTCTTTTTTCATGTCACATTCGCGATCACACGGGCAAAATTGTTTTCGTCAACATTTTGACGTTTACTATTTTAACATTTTCAGGTTCGGATATATTCTACAACCCGCTACCATGTAAAGCGGAGAATGTTCGTCAACAGTTTCTTAAATATTTCAGTGAATAATGCAAACTGGTTAAATAATAAATAATTTGTTGTTTTTTTTATTTACATATGTATGTATATAAATTTTTGTACTTGAATAAAAAAAATTTAATTAAAAATACTTCATATATAAATACTTAACTTAAAATTAACATGTGAAATGGGGAAAAATTAGAATTCAACATAAACATACCACATAAGTTCTTTAAATCATGCCTACTTTGCTAGGTTGGAAATACGAATAAGAAACTCAAAGCGTGTCGCCAAAAAAAATTTAAAAACTAAAACAAAAAAAAAATTAAAAAATTAAAAATAAAAAAAAAAATAAAAATTAAAAATAAAAAAAAAATTAAAAAAGAAATTAAAAATAAAAAAAATCTAAAAACAAAAAAAATGAGGAGCCGTAAACCTCCACGTGGTACTCTCTGGGGTCGTGAAAAATGTAAAAATGAACTCACCAGCTAATTACGGAAGTAAAAATGTATTTATAGTATTCAATGAATTTAAAATTTGCTAAAACTAAGGTCAGATTCGTCATCACTGATCCTTAAAACCCCTAAATATATATTTTCAGGTTAATTAAATGAGTTTTTGAATTTTGTCCGCCAACGCCTTCTAGTCGGACCACTGTGCACTGCTTTGTATGATTCACCATGGACTAGCAATTATACAGCTGCAATAAATTGTCCTAAAATTTTAAATGAACTAAATAAAAGGACAAACGCGAGTCAATAAATTGGCATACACGAATCACCAATAGCTCAGCAAACGTACAAAATCTTGAATTATAATGTTAAATTAGGTGTTAAATAACTATTCACCAAATATAAAATTTAACCAGACAGGCCATTTGAGTAATAAAAATAGATAATTTATTAATACGTAAGAGTATTTGCAAACACACGAATGTAAACAATACAAACAGAACAAGTTATTTTGACGTTGCTCATATCTACGGCGAAAAACTCAGCTGGGTGGTTGCCATCACCGTAATAAATCCTCCTTGAACCAAACTAATATCTTTGTCATTAGCTGGATGTTACTGCTTTGACTTCCGAATTCACAGAGTCATAAGAGTCCATCCAAGGCGTATCTATATGAGGTATATCGTGTCGTAAGAGTTCATGAATAAACAAGCAAAAGGAAGGGGGATTACTTGTTTGTGAAGAAGAAGAGTAGGCGAAAGCAATGGAAACAACCAAGGTGGATTTATTAAGGTGATGGCAACCACCCAGCTGAATTTTTCGCCGTAGATATGAGCAACGTCAAAATGACATGATTTGTTTGTATTTGTTTGTTTACATTCATACGTATGTGCAAATGGAACATTTATTCTCGTATGCCAATTTATTGACTCGCGGTTGTCCTTTAATTGAATTCATCTAAAATTTTAGGACAATTTAATGTGGCTGTATCATTGTTAGACCGTGGTGAATCATACAAAGCACTGGTTCGACTCGCTACTTATCGAAAAGACGTACAAAGGTCCACAAGAATTGGCAATAATTTTATCTGGTGGTGGTTTATATACTGCTTCATTGAAGCTGCTTACTGGTTTCGGATTATCACCTCTTCCCATATGGGTACGCCGCATTACCAAGGAAACCGCCAATGAAGCATGGGCGTGGTTACAGGAAAATGAGATGGCTGGTGAGAAAAAGTAGTTTCTATACGAAACTTTTCTTGGCTATATGATTTTTCTATAATTTAGATTTACCTCATCGCAATAAAGCAGCCAATATGGCCCGGTCACTGTTACAAAAACTCATTTATGATTATGAGTTAGAAAATTCTATTAGCGTACGTACATAAATATTATATATAGCAAACAAGCTCCTAAGTCTGAACACTTTTCTACCGCAATATCTATATAATGACTAAAAGGTATGAAATTTGCTATAAAAACGTTTTATGTCATTTATTAAAAACATGCATACCAACAGGTGGCGAATTGTCCTGAGCTGTTGTATTTTTTCGTCAAACATAATCCCTTAATTGAAGCTGACGAATTTCTACATGCACTGTTGGAAGCTAGAAGTGAATATTTCAGTTTTAAACATACAATTGCGATTATAAACCAGGAAATTTTGTCTGCCAGTAAATACATTAGATCTTTTGTTGCATGGTTTGAAATTGAATGCTAATTAAGATATGGAGTATAAGCAGGTATGCATAATAATAATTCGAATAATAGGCATAAATAATCATTTGGTTTTTATATCATAGAAGCTCACAGACGGCAGGCAATGGCAAGCCTCCGAATATATTTCTGTGTATAAAAATATCTGCCGTTCGGAGTCAGCCTCCCTCCATTTGGGGAACAACACCAAGACGCGCGCTACAAATAGGAGGAGGAGCTCGGCCAAACACCCAAAAAGGATCTACACGCCAATTATATATATATCATATATAGCTCACAGGCGTCATACAGACCTATATCGATACCGCACGGCGCACAGCAGGGGATAAAATCCAAATGGATTAAATAAAATTAATATAAATTTAAATGAAATTATATATATTAATTTAGTTTTCAATCAATTATTTCAATCAATTTTTCAAAGTTTAGGAACTTATGTTCTAAATACAGATTATAAAAATCAAGTTTTTCTTATATCTTAAAAAAAAATTTAAAATTCTCATTCATCATCGATTTCACAAAGTGTAAAATAATTTTTTTTCTTTTATACATATTTAATAAAGAATAATTATATGAAATGAATTCACAAGCATGTTAGAAATTTGTTATCCAGAATTTTTAAGTGTACAGTTTTAGATGTAAAATCATAGCGAATGATTTTCCACAAAAAACATGAAGCAAACATTTTTTATGCAATATGGTATGCGCTTCTCAACTGAAGTCATCATAGTCGTCAGCAGCCAGCCAAGGTGTATTTCTGATAGCCATCAATATCCTATGAGGATAGAGAATTACACATGTGGAAATTGCAAATTAAACATGTGATACAAATACAATTGAGCTCAATATTACATACATTACTTTCTGTACGCAGTGACACTTTAATTTTAGCCTTGTTTCGAAGTTTTTTTGCGTTGTGTTTCTCTATTTTAAACTTTTTCGTGTGCAAACTTCATTCTTTACATTATTTTTCACCTTATTAACGCCCGTGGCAGATTCTGAAATTTGTATTAATAATTAAAATACCGCAAACGTAGATGATTTTTTTCATATCTACAAGAACTTACAATTCACACATAAGCTACGAAGTAAATCTTCAATGAACTGTGGGAAATGTGGCGACTTTTTATTTTGTGACTATTTCCAGCGTAGTTTTTCAGCTAACCTTTCTTCAGGTAGTAAATTAACTAACCGTTTATCCTCTTTTTCCTCTGATAATCGCTATAAGTATGGAAAACAATCGTTGCTTAGTTTTGGCGAGCGTTTCTAACGCCCATTGTAACTGTATTGAATCCTCCTAGCCGGCGCTGCACTTAGGAAGAAATATTATTTAAATGCAAGTATCGGTAAGTATTCTCTTTGCTTACCTGCATACACATCACCGCATCGCATATGCTGGCATCTTCAAAGCAATTTGCTCAGGCCCACAATTTAATAAATTAATCGGAAGTACTAAGCAATTTAAACGCGAAGCTTGAATTACTTTATTTAAGTTCCACAAGGAAATCACCCTGAAAACAAACAGCTGATTTTGACGTGAAGCCTACACCAAAGGCAACAACGAATACATATATTATATGTTCTAATTATATTTGGTTGCAATCACCTGCAATAAATTCGCCTTGGAAACAACCAAACTCAAGAAGTTATACGCACTCCTACTTACTTTCTAGCCACGGCGTCTTCCACATAAAATCGCTAAAAGCTGCTTTCACAATGTAACACACGACACTAGTTAGGGAATAATTTCCTTCACAAATAATAAATAAAAATAGCTAAGTAAATTCTAAGTATAATCATGCAGGGCTGAACAAATCCAAGTATATTTTAAGAAAAACAAAAGATAAACATAATTTTCACAAACATATAATTTCTCTTCTCTCTTTCTCTTTTGTTTGTATTGCTCGTTTTTTTTGTATTGCTCGTTTTTTTTGTATTGCGAAGGGAGCTGATGGCAGACTTGTCAAAATCGCGAAAAATAAAGTAACTGTTTTTTAATGACGCTATCTAAGATACTCAATTGGCCTCGCTGCACTAATAATTGCTTGTAACTCTGTCAACTTATAAGGTGACAAGGTTATAATACGTTCACATATAAGTAACTTATCCTCTTTTTCGTGCTTAACTCCCAATCCGTAATTAAAAAGCGTAATCATCCATACAAAATTGCTTTCCCGAAATCGGAGATTATAATTTAATCCTAGATTATTACCATACTATTTTACATATAACCCTGTGTTTTCTGTGTTCAATGTTGAAACTAAATGAGATGGATGCCGGCAAAGAAAACAGATTGTAAACGTATTTCTAAAAAAAAATTTGTTAGGTATTATTAACTATGCATTCATGTAACAGAAAAACCGTGTGTCCATAAACGCTTTGTCCTCTTCTTACTTATTATAAAATGTAATATCGAATTTCGAATGCATATTATATACATACATATATAATTGACGCGTACACCCTTTTTGGCTGTTTGGCCGAGCTCCTCTTCCTATTTGTAGCGTACGTCTTGATGTTGTTCCACAAATGGAGGGACCTACAGCTTCAAGCCGACTCCGAACAGCAGATATTTTTTATTAAGAGCTTTTTCATGGCAGAAATACACTCGGAGATTTGCCATTACCTGTCGAGGACGAGAGCTATTAGAAAAAACTGTTTCTTTATTTTTGATCTTTAACCGAGATTTCTGTATTTCGAATGATAGTCACGCACCAAGCCATTCGGCTACGGTCGCCCGTTGTTGAATAAGTACAGGGTGGGCCATATAGCGTTTGCTTTTTGAACCACCTATTTTTTTGAGAATGGTAACACAAATGACATGTCAATGTGTTCATAATTTACTTAAAGGTTTGACATTTACGAAATGGGACGCTATACGCTTGAACAAAATTGGGAATTGGGAAATATGGAAAGCCTATTTCCAAAGTGAGTGAGTCTTATTTTTCTTTTCTGATTTTCACATCGGTGGCTACGTCAATAAGCAAAATTGTCGGATTTGGGGCTCAGAAAATCCATACGCTACTGTAGAGAAGCAAATGCATCCACAACGAGTCACTGTTTGGTGCGGTTTTTGGTCTGGCGCCAACATCGGGCCATTTTTTTTTCGAAAATGAGCGAGGAGCAGCGGTTACAATAAATGGCGAGCGTTACCGTGACATACTCACCGAGTTGTTTCCAAAAATTGAAGAGGATGACATGGACGACATTTGGTTTCAACAGGACGGCGCAACTTGTCACACTGCCAAAGTTACACTCGAACTTTTGGCTACCGTTTTTGAATTCCGATATCAATTGGCCGCCTCGGAGCTGTGATTTAAGCCCGTTGGACTATTTTTTGTGGGGAGCCGTTAAGGACAAATACTATGCGAACCATCCAGAGACGATTGATGCTTTAAAACAGGAAATCGAAGTTGCCATTCATGAAATTGGAGCCCAAACAATCGAAAATGTGCTTAAAAATTGGGTTGATCGCATGGCCTACTGTAAAACCAGTCGTGGCAGTCATTTGAACGATATTTTTTTTCATTCATAAATGACAATGTTCAATCTTCAAAATAAAAACAAAAGTTTGAAAAAATATTGATTCGTTTTTTTTATAGCCGATTCAAAAAGCAAATTTTACATGGCCCACCCTATACTCGTATGAGTGTAAAAGTCATATTTATATATTTATATAAAAGAAGTTCTATAGTGGAAAATTATTAATACCTATTTGACTCAAAACATCGATATAATTGTCGAAAAGGTTTTGATTTTTAAAATCTTATGCAAACAAGTGCAAGAAACAACACAGTTTCGAACAGTATGTAAACCAAAGAGGCTAACCTTACTAAGTGTGACAGATGAATACTACGAAAAAATATGTGTTAGTGTCCCCTATTTGATTTAAATAGTAAAAAAGATGCAATACTCCAAAGGGTTTTACTGACTCATTTCTAACTTTCTGTTGGAAAATGTTAAGGAAACAAATGATCTTGACATTACCATATTTTTTAATCAAACTTCTGATTTAGCAGTCGCTTTGGTAATATTGCCAGAATATCATATTAAATTGCTGGATTTATAAGGCAAAATCGTGCCAACTTTTGTGATTGAAAGTTTTAAATAAATAAAAAAACCAGTTAAAAAAAACACAGTTTTAATACAATGAGTTACGCAAAAAATGTATACAAAACAAAAGCATGCTCAAAACTACTTTGTAAACACGTATATATATGTATGCTTTGGTTTTATATGTACATATGTATGTTTATTGAATAAACTGCATCAATTTCGCATCTAGAGCTGTAGTGGGTTAAAATTAAAAATGAAAGTAAGGCAACTTCAAATGTGCGTACATAAAACTGGCTGGCACACTTCACATTATTACACTATGCTATTATATACAGTGATCACACAATCTATTCGTACACAAAAAACTTTAGCTTTGCGCAAAATATTTGCTGTGACAATATATTTTTTTTGGGTCAGTCTAAGAATGTTACATTCACACAGAAATACAAACTTTTAGCAGTTTCCAAAACTATTGCAAAGACAATAGCGTTGCGCCATTCGGTTTTTTATAAAGTTTTTTTGAGGGTTTTTACTCAAGGCGAATCTATTAAAGGTGGTGTTGGTAAATGAGCGCCTTTGTTTTTACGTATGTTTTTTGATTACGCTTATCATTGGCAAATATTATGGTCTAAAGATAAGCTCGAAAATTTGTTGCAAAGTCGTGAAGAGGATGCTGAGTAGCCTCAAAAATAAGAGTCAAAGAAAATAAATAAACACCAGTTTTGAAATTTCTGTTTACGTTTTTTTTCTCATATTTGGTTTGGTTTCAAAATGATATCAATACAATTTTATTAAATGAATTTAATTAAAATTAGCGTGTATACCTTTACATAACGAAATACCAAAATTGTTATTTCAGAACACAATAATGATTCGTAAATGCAACTTCATTTTTTTTTTCGAAATTGAGAAAACACTCCTTAGCACTCCTGTTACGTAAAACAAAACATACAATGTCGATAATGATTATTAGAATTTTTTTCAGAGCGTTTCGATTTCTCTCGTATCTACATGTTACCACAGAAAGGGGACGATATTGTGCTTTAAGTTGTCATTTTCTTAAGTGTTCGGTTGCTTTATTTATTTTATTTTTACTTTTTCAATTTTCAAAACAAAATATTTTGTTTACATTACACATTAAATCAGAAATAACAAAGAGTTTTAGATTTTGGGAGGTTAGTAGGAAATATCATAATCTTTTTACCTGTCAGGTGGCTAATATGGTGACCGAAATCTTCTTTTTTGTATCATGATACTTAATAACTCTAATAATCGCGTTAATTGAATTATACGAAAAATAATAAAGAACGGTAATAAAGTAATTGAAAAAATGATATATAACTTACCGATTAGTTTTATATTTGGCGCTACTGGATATATTCCAATTGTTTGGTTTCATAAATCTGAAAAGTTACGAAATAAGAAAACTAGAGTTTTAAACTTTCTGCATATTTTTACCACTGATTTACTGTTATTTTATCCAACTCAAAGCATGAACTGAAATGAAATTCGTTTAAATAAATGTCTAAAAAAAGATGGAAGAAGGTAAAAATTAAGAAAACCGTAGAATATTTAACGTTTAGGCAGATAAATATTTATATTGACTTTTATGACTCCAAGTCAGAACGATTTTTAAAATTTCCTTTGATAACATAAACGCAATTTAAAAACTCGTTCGTTTGGGGTTTACCGTGAATATTGAGCTCTCTGTGTTGCAATAGTGTTGTTCCAAATTTTGTCTGAGTTACATTTGCGCAGCCGCCAAACTCGCTCTCTATTTCTTAAATAGAGAATTATACTCGTATGGTAAGTACACAATTTCAAAAGCATGGTAACATGCGTATGTATTGTACATGCACATTTGTATATGTGAACGACATACCTTCATAAATGAAAAGCTTTAAGGATTCTACATGGTACTTATTATATAAAATTACCGTCGCTTCAATTGACCAATGACAAGCATTTATAAGGAAACATTTCAAATCTAAATTCAGCTATCTTGAAGGGTGTGTCGCAATACGACACGCCTCACATCAATAATGAAATTTTGTCCTTCCCAAATAAACTGGAGTTAGTGAAACTCGTCATAGAATTCTTTATCATACTGTTGTCTAGTTGTGAAATCTGTTCGGGTCCGATTAGTTTAAACAATGGTAAATTCTTCTGAATAAACTACATTAGATGCAATTACGAGCGCGTTTTTTTATTTTAATCACTTCATAATTTACCAATTTGTAATTCACAGTTGGTTTTTTGATGAAGCGTTACGTATTGTGATCGGTGCAAATATACATACATAAGTACATATGTGAAAAGTGTCTTTGTTTACAATACAAAAATGCAACTGCAAATTGAATAAATACAATGCTCACTATTTGTATGAGAAGTTGCCTTTAAAAATCAGAAGGAAGAAGATTTTAGCAATTTTTACACTACTCTTTCCTAATACCTTTTCCTGCATATTTATATGCAGGCATACCTAGATTAAAGAATAGTGCTTCAAAATTTATTCGCCAACGACTTTTGACGCCTCCCGGGCGTTTAAGCTCGAGGAGGATTTCGTAGGAAGTTGTGTTACAATGTCAATGTATTCAACGACGGATAAAATGAAAATGTCGGCTCCTACGTGTTTTCCTGGTCGATATAGCCCGACCTATAGGGGCCCTGATCAAATGAGGAGATGTATGCCAAACCCTTCTGTAAGTATAAGAAGTCGACATCATTGCTGGACAAACGGGTGGAATAAAAAATTACAAATAGTTAAAATCTAGTTAATAAACTTGGCATAGCTGCCGTTGGCAAGGCTGACGCTGAAAGTATCCTCAAAGAAATGATATACAATCATATACATTTTGCCACTCGCCGTTTTTGTTTTTCTCAATTAAGCATGCATCTTTTATAACCATCGTTCATAATCACTCTATCCCTCCCATAATCTTCTTTTTTGACGAAGAGCATTTATGGTATATCTACATGCACGTTTTATTTACATGCGTGTGTATATTTTTATATATGTAAATATTTACTGTTTGCGAGTTAGAGAAATAAAATAGATGACAAATCTTAGCCGACACCTACATAACATATGTATGTACATCTATGCGTAAGATTTGAATGCTCAATTCAATACCAATCTTTGAGCTTTCATGTATTGTGTAGAAGATTTTTATTTTACCTAGCGCCACATCCATTGCTCGTTATGGATTGAGCGGATGATTACATATTCTATCCTATATATTTTAAAGGTTGTTTATAACATAGTACAAATATTTAGTAGTCCTTTTCACAAATATTTATCTTAAGAATATTTGTGCAGGAATTTAATCAATAGGTGGGATAGTGTCTAATAGTCACTAACAATGGTTTGGTTCTTATATCTAAGAAAAATGATTTAAATTCACAAACTGGTCTTATTTGTAATGGCTTATCATGAGTATATTATTATGTAAAATCTTGAATTTAATCACCCAATGAGCAACATCAAAATGCACACCACAAATTGGAGCAGGAGTTCAATAAAAGATGTACTCGGATAGGATATAGTTGCATCATTTTACTAGTAGAAGCGGACTGTGCAATTAATCATATTTTAATGCACATATTTATTTAAATGCTCCTGAAGAGTATTCCGACGTGGCTGATGCAATTATACACATATTTTCAGTGTGATAGAAAGGGCATAAATAGTTACTCGCCTTTTTAAATTTCATTCAGATTTCACGAAAAATGTTCGGTGTTGAAACCCCTCATTTCAATTTTGCCTTTTAACTCAAACCTCTGTGTATGTATGTATAAGTTTATGAGGGATGGAAGGTCTTCGTTAATATTTAAAAACCATTTGCCCATGAAAACTTTACAAAGAGTTTAAAGGTGTTTCTATAATTATTCACTTTTATCTTAAATATTTTAATACCAAATTAAATGTGTCACACTAAGCAGATAAGGACATCTGATATTATAAGAGATCATTTAACGACATAAAGAGTGATAAATGTAAATAAAATAAAAATAATGAGTTATTAGAATTTAAGTTAAAAACCATGCTATATTGGGGCTCTCAGTTATGTCAGCCCCAAAATGTGGCCCTGTTTTGGTAAAACTGTTCTGCTTAGATATATCTGGCTTGTCATTCATATAATTGTAGTTACAAAAAAAATTTACTTTAAACTAAAATTTCCTTTCTAGAGTGCTACTTAGTAAATTGAGATGAAATAAGAGAAAAGCAGCACTTGCTAAATGCGTAGGAGGTTCGGCACTAAAATAGTATGCATCGATGATGGATTATTTGCTAATGAAAAGCTCAAGCTATCTGAAAGTGTAGCTGTTTCACATTTAAGAAATTGTAAAAAATTCTGCAAAAATTCAAGTTTGGAAGTTGAATCCATAAACTGTAAGGGTTAAGAAAAACAAGGTTATTTAAAGGTTGGGTTGATACAAACGGTCTAAGCCCGAAGTCTTGAAAATATTCTTTAAATTATATGTTTATATTCGCAAAATAGACGGTATACTAAATATCCTTCAGAAATTAAATTAGAAAAATTAATTGCATCTTATATTTTTTAAGTATAGCTTTAAGGGGGAAGTCTACTGTGACAAGGGAAAAAACAGGCTTATTTTCCGGATTTTATTTCTAACAAAATATTGCTCGTACATAAAATCTATTTAAACTCTTATCTTTATTATATATTTAAGTTTTTGAAAAAAAAATTTTAAGTCAAACGGTGTACATGAAATCTTACGTTTCGGTGATCTAAAACAAAAAAACAAAATATTGTTATCATATACATAGTATTGACTCTCGTCTGACGTAGGATTATGTCGATAAAAAATTTTGGCGTTGAAAAAAAAATTCTTGAAATTTTTTTCTTTTTTTTTTGCCTAAAATTGATGTTACTATTGTTTATAACAATTTAACAAATAACGATATCAAAAAAATCCTATGTCAGACGAGAGACACTATTACAGAGAATATATAATTAAATTTTTAAGCTGATTCATTTATCAGAACTCGAGATATCGTGTACACCGTATACAAAAACTTAGTTTCGAGAAAAATGCGTTTAAAGTTTCATGTGCCGCAGGTACGCGCTTTGGAGCGCTTCGGGAAAAGGTCGAAATTTCAACGAAGAAAAATTTAGCCAGCTGTAACACATATTCTACCTTATTTAAGAGGGTTCAAAGTATTTTTTAAGCTAATAAAAAAAAATCGATTTTTTGAAAAATTTACAGTAGACTTCCCCCTTAAACAATTAATAATTTGCTTCAAATTTTCTAAAAGGATTTGAAAAGCTAAATCTGTGTTCTACTAATTGTTTTATTTTGTAAAGCAGGAAAATGTACATATTTATATGTAATAATAGAGAACTTAGCTACAGGTTACAAAAAAAATGCATCAAAAATTTACTGGGAAAGGACCAGATTATATAGAAGGGAATAGATGGCCCCCAAAAAACTTCTGACATGAAATTGAAGTTTTGTGGTTTCGCAGCAAATTTTTAGTGAACAAAATTAATTCTTTGCACTTCGCTTTTACACTTCAAGGAATTAAAATTAAAAAAGAAATATTTTATAAAATGATTCTCATTTTCAAGAAACATGTCAAACGTTTCTTTTTTTAAAACATGAAAATTCATTTTAATCTGATGTGTTTACCCATGATTTAATATTGAAAAGTTCTGTATGCAGTTCTGGCTCTGCCTGAAATTTGACATTCTTTAATCTATTGTTGCATTTCCGAAGTAGGGAGAAAGAGGAAGAATGTGAGCGCCCATGCGATAATGATGGTAGAAAGTTCGTAGAAATAGTACGCAAAGTAAACATTACGTAATGCGCTTTATGAATTCATGAAAGTATGCAATGTATTAGGTGTTTTAATAGAAATATTGAGCATGTAAAAATATGAATTGTTAACATTGGCGGTCGCTATAGTCGAATCGTTTGGTGCGTGACTATTATGCGGAAAAA
The DNA here is from genome assembly GCF_027943255.1 of Anastrepha obliqua. Taxonomy (NCBI): domain Eukaryota; kingdom Metazoa; phylum Arthropoda; class Insecta; order Diptera; family Tephritidae; genus Anastrepha; species Anastrepha obliqua. The sequence continues at coordinate 98,809,662 of NC_072893.1, read as the reverse complement.
CGTAGAAAGTGGGTTCGAATCTCCGTGAAGCATCAAAATGAAGAAAAAGTTCTTTCGAATAGCGGTCGCCCCGGCAGGCAATGGCAAATCTCCGAATGTATTTCTGCCATGCCTCATAAAAAATATTTGCCATTCGGAGTCGGCTTAAAACTGTAGGTCCATCCATTTATGGAACAACATCAAGACGCCTTCCACAAAAAGGAGAAGGTTGGTTGGTTGGTTGGTTAGAGTGGTGATTCATCCAGAATCCAACTAGCGCTTCCGCACCATTTTGTTGCCACATCCTCGTTACCAAATTGTTTAACAGTTATTTGCAGCAGGGCTATATCCAGTCTGTGCGGTTTAGGAACCTTATTAGGTTGTTGACGTCTAAGCCAGACAGTTGCTCGAGACTCTCGAACAGCGGTTTGCCCAGGGTTAACATTCTGTCCTTCCATAGGGCAGGGCATTCACAGAGGAAATGGAAGATTGTTTTTTTTTTCTCCGGTTGTTTACAACTATGACAGTATATGTTGTGAGGGATGCCCATTTTTGCGGCTTGTTCTCCGATAGACCAGAAGCCAGTTATGACTGCCGTAAGTCTACAGGTGTCCCGTCGTTTCATGTTTATTAATTTCGACGATTGCTTGAGGTTGTAGGTGGACCATAAAGTCCTGCTGATTTTGCCTTTCGTCTGGTCTCTCCATCTACAATCTGCAATTCGAAGGCATTTTAGGGAAATTGCATTCTTGACCGCACCTAGTGGAGTGAATACTGGTACTGCAAGAGCGCTATTCATGGCAGATCCCCCTCTTGCCAGTTCATCAGCTTTTTCGTTACCTTCTATGTTCCGGTGTCCCGGGACCCAAATTAAGGTTACTCTATGGTTTTCACTCAAGTTGGTGAGGCTATTCCTACTTTGCTCCACCACTTTAGAGGTTGTTATAGTCGCGTCCAGCGCCTGGATTGCGGCTTGGCTATCCGAAAGAATAGCGATATTGTCCTTAAAAGAGAAATCTGCGATTAGTAACCTACAGGCTTCCCCAATTGCTAGTACTTCCGCTTGGAAGACGCTGCTGGTATTAGGGAGACGCACAGATTTTTCAATTCCAAGTCTATGAGAATATATACCAGCTCCAACACCACAATCCATTTTACTGCCATCTGTATAGACTGTGGTATCGAAGTTGTTTAGAGAGAATCCCTTATTCCATTCTTTTTTAGATGGAAAGAGTGTGGCAAAATTCCTATTGAACGTTACCGGGACGATGTAGTCAGTCCTCACCGAGGTTAACTGAGTTTGTCGCGATAACAGACTAGCGTGACCATAAATTTTTCCTTTCCAGCGACGCGCTTCATTTAACCTAAATGCACTCATGGTTGCCGTCTTCTTTATATGTAGGTCTATTGGAATAACGTGTGTCAGTGCATTGAGAGCCTCTCTAGGACATGATCTAATTGCACCGACCGTTATTGAACAAGCTTATCTTTGTATTCTGCCGAGTAATTTGGTATGTACTCTCTCCCTAGAGCTTTCCACCAAACTACCGAACCATACGATAAAATGGGTCGTATAACCGCCTTATACAACCATAATGTGTGCTTAGGTTGAAGACCCCAAGCATACGTTTGCAGGCATATAAAGCAATTTCGGCTTTCCTTACCCGTTCTTCGACGTTTAACTTCCAGCTAAGTTTGGAGTCCAAAATTACCCCTAAGTACTTTGCACTGGTTGATAAAGACAGAGTTTGTCCGTTGATATTTGGTAGAGTAAAAGTTGGTACCTTGGAGAAGGAGCTCGGCCAAACATCCAAAAGGGGCTTAAGTGCCAATTATAGTATATATAAATATGTGTTACAATGTTAAATAAAACTACTTTTTATTTTTTTTTTTAAACCTCTAAGAATTGGTTACGCTGATTCTTAAGTATCATAAGGTAGCTGAGTGTTTATTAGCTACGTAAATAAACTTAAATAAATGTACCAATATGACCACTCCCAATAAAGCGTTCACCATTCTCTTTAGCTTCTCTCTGCGATATTATTGAGATTAACTCTACTTTAGCTGAAAAACGGTCATATACTGAAACTTATCAACAGAGCAAAGCGACGTTTTTATTTCTTGTAGGATTGAAACCGACGATTTGATAGGTATTCGTAAATAATTACCAAAAGCTTCAATACAGAAGGGAGATAATGTCATTGATATGATGATCCAAGTCATTGTATACGTTCCGAAGCACCACTAATTGTCGCCTAATCTACTAGCTCTATTTTTTTGTACATTCAAACGTATTTAACGCTTATTAACATCTTAAGTAATTAAATATGATATTCATAGAACATGGAATAGCCCTCGCTTAAACAGAGATTGCATTCTTGAATAATTTTTAGGACTCGACTGAAATATAGTTAGATCAGTTGATTACATTCCGTATTATTGAGAAATCGTCCTTTATTAGAAGGGAATCATTTTTTAAATGCATGTTACATGTGAAAACATGGTCAGGAAAATGGTTTCGAGTCCCAGCACCAAACCAAGTAGTATTTCTAGAAAATTATATGTATGTTGAATTAGAGGAGAAATGTGAACATAGAATTTTAGAAGGAGAAAAAAACGATAGTTTTTATGTTTGAAATAAAATACTTAAAATCCCAATTTTGGCTTAAAATATTTTTTCGCTTCTAGGAGAAAATTGGTTTTTAATTGAACAACTCAACGATCTCAGCAAGGCAACAAGTCGACTGTATTTGAACTGATTTTTCAAAAGCGTTCGATAAAGTGTCGTATAAAATTGTATTATTGGGGTTTCGTTCAGTCTTTCGAGAATGGCTTCGAACTTACTTACAAACGTTATGGACATTTGGCAGTTTCTGTTGATGGTGTCTCGGCTGCATATTTTTCTGCATCCTCTGTTGCAACTCAAGAAAGTATTTAGCGTCGCTTCCTGTTTGTTTTATTTATCAACGATGTACATACGTAATTGTTTTTCTAATTCTAACTTTCTTCTGTATGCGGATGATTTCAAAAATACTGTATTATTTCCACATCGGTGGATTTACATGAACTTCAACCCATTTTTAATTTCAATTAGATTACCCATTAGATTTCAATAGATTTCAAAGAATCTACGCCTGCAATGCTCAAATTGCTTGTTCTCTTTGTGAACTCAGTGAGATATCGAATTCTATTGAGCTTAGTTTTAAATTATCTAAGCTGATTTTGCTCATTGTATTTTAACTTAACTTTGTGTTAACGTTGCTTTTGTGGTAAGAAATCGGTAAAAACAAATGCTTATTGATTTCAGAATAAATAAATGCCACTGAAATAATAAAAAATAGCACTTCCGCCACAGCATCCCTTCTGTAAATTTTACCACAGATAACATGTTTTGATTGGGCGTAGCAGCGATAAAACTCGTTTGCAGGTTCATTTAATCATGAATCCACTGCCAACAGTGGTATGAGTGGTAAAACTTAAGTGCGAAAATTCTTTGATCACAGGGGATGCTTATATCTTAATTCTCCTCCAAAACCCTTCGCTTCCCTTATTTATTCAGTACAGCAATGGTAGCGCTAACGCCACGGTTGTTGAGGATGATCATATTAATATTGTCGGCATATGCCATCAATTGTACGCTATGCTGTTATAAAATAGGCTGAGATTTAGTTCTGGAGTTCGAAAAACATTTCCAACATCAAGCTAAAGTAGTCACATATCGAAAAAAGTATTTCCTCACCACCGATAACAAAAGAAATGTACGCTACAGTGGAAATATGCAGATCATTTGACGCCCACATAATAGTGTCGAGTTACTTTAGAGGAAAAGTCACAGCAAACTATGCACTGTAAGGTATATATGTATTCAAAAAATGAAGTGCAGATATCTTAATTGTATTTGGTATCGGGAAAAAGTAGAGAAAATTTTGCATCATTTTGTGAACAAATATATGTATGTTCTATGTTGAACGGTATTGTAACAGTGCGTTTTACTATCTTACTGTTTCCTTGGGTCAAGAGTGTGTTATACATTTCGCTGTGATTTCAAATATTTCATATGGAGTGTGCTTATTTTTATTATATGTACGTGTATACGGGTGATATACGGCTACTGGGCAACCGCACAGTAAATACTAACCTCAATGGTGGTGTGGAAACTAAAAATTCCCAACTTTTGTTTAAAAAATACCCATTCAATGTTTCTTCTGGTGTGGCATTACTGACGAATGTTATAAAAGAAAAAAGAGTTTCGCATCTAGTCATCTATGATCGCCAGCCCAACGCAGTAAATTGAGCGATAACACACCTTCATCTCTTATTAACTCAAAGTGGCCAGAAGTAATATCGAAGATTTTGTAGCCCAAAAGATGAAGGGCTTAACATATTGTTGCGAACGGGAAACTTCGCGGACCGACTGCCAACAATAGCGAGCGAATGAAATACCAAAACATGAATTCGCCTAGATGGCGGGACAGAACTTGTCAGAAGATACGAGCTACCAGATCTAGAAATTACGATAGCTATTAAACACATTGTACTATATAAGCAGAAGTGCATGTGCATAGGGTATTCGGTTGGAAATTGAACTTATAAGCGTATAAACCAAAAGTAGTAGAGCAATTCATGTACATGTAAAGTAAAGTGTTGTAAATAAAGTACAGCAAGGGTGTTGCTATTAATTTGTTAATTTTATGTGATAATCCACTGATAGAACTCAGAGGAATTCTTGTGAGAGATTTATTTGAATTTTAACGTAGCAAGTTCGTAACTATTCATAATTAATAGTTTATTTAAAAAAACATTCAACATTTCAAATATATGAATGATTGTTAATATAATATTTTTCAGTTTTTACGAATTTGGTCATTGATAAATAAAACGGTTAAAAAGTAACTTTTAATGTGACAATTAGTACCCAAAGAGTTGTACAATATTCCTGAAAAATTTAAGCCTGTTCCAATATTTCAGTATTTAGTCAGTAGCATTATACTCGACTACTTGAAGAAACTATTTGCTTAATACGATAGCATTAACCCATTTCTACGTTTATTGATATTATGAGTTTCATGGTGTTGAAAAATATTGCTGGCGCTTTTCTTTTATTGGCGTTAGCGTGACAACTCTGGATGCAATTGCGCCGCGCAGCGCAGTGTTACCTTGTCTAAACCATGTTCCTTTGGGATCACGCCTGTTGTACCGCAAGGTAATAGTCTTGGCTCGTGCTTGTCCTCTTTAGTAATAGCTTTAGAACCTTCTTTAAACTTTTTAAATTCAAATTCACAAAATAACTTATCCAATCTAAATGAGTGGATGATACAAAATAAATGATCACTCAGCATTTTTCTAATATTACCCCTTTCGAAAGCTCAAAATCGTATAGCCACAAATTATTCGATCCTACAGTTCAAGAACACTTGGATCTAGCGGTGCTATTTCACACAGGTTTTAAAATATTTTACTTAACCTTTTGAATTATGCTATTCCTAAGGCTTACTCCATTATATTTTTTTAAACGTTATACGCGAGATTTTAATGAACCTTATACTAGAAAATCGCTGTCTAATTCTAAATTTATCTGGAATTCATCTTATAGGTACCTCTCACTATATCAGAATTCACCCGTACAATGTAGTTTCACTCGTTTCGCCCTATCACCGCTTCATTTCGATGAAGATGATAATTATTTTTATTTTAACCCCCATTACTAGCACAGTTAATGAACTTAATAAAATTTACAGAAAACTAAATCTTGACTTTGCCATTCCAAGATCCCAGTTTGCTAGGGTTATTTCCTATTATTTATAAAAACGATCTTCCACCCTTTTGTTTGGTGTTTGACCGAGCTCCAGGAGATGTTTTTTATGAGGAGCTCCTCCAAGGTAGAAATACACTCGGTGATTTGATTCTGTTTCCATTATTTAATGTTCGTGCCCGAGGTATCAAGCCCTAGGGGTTCGACAACACTCTTCCATTTTACACGTTTCAGGGCTGTTCTTTTTGCATCGTCCCATGTGATGTCGGCATCAGCTAGTTCGCGTAGCATCGACCTTCTCCAAGTATTAGGTCAGTCCATAAGTTCGTGCGTCGTTTACCCTTAATTTCACTTTTGTACGATTTTGGCATACAAAATTTATTTGTGGAACATAACGGAACTATTTATATTTTCTTTGATATATTGTGCATTCAACAAGTGATTTAATCGTGGATAGAAGCATGTGTTGTTAAAAAATAAAATGGAATCTTCCAATGCGTATAAGAGGCATATTTTGTATTTTTTTCATAAAAGTGGTAAAAATGCAACAACTGCTGCTGCAGAAATAAACACTGTAGACGGAGAGGATACCGTGAGTGAAAGGACTGCGCAAAAGTTGTTTTCAAAATTCCGAAGTGGTAACTGCGACGTGGAGGATGCCCTGCGCGCTAGTCGTCCTGAAGTCTTTAACTCCGCCGACACATGGAACAGTTCACATGCATCTGGTTCAGTTGGGAGGGGTTTCAAAGCTGGGAAAATGGGTTCCACATAGACTTTCCGTCGCCAACCTTCAGCAGAGAGTAAATGTGCGTTCTCTGCTGGTGCAACGGATTCAAAATGAAAGTTTTTTGAACCGTTCGTTACTGGTGATTAAAAATGGGTCCTTTAGAATAATCCTGTTCGCAAACTTCAATGGTTAGATAAAGATGCAACACTAGAACAGACCCCTAGAGATGGCCTTCACCCCAACAAGATTCTCCTGTCTATTTGGTGGGATATCGCCGGTATTGTTTATTATGAACTTCTGGAACCAAACCAGACGATAACTGCTAATTATTATTCCCATCAGCTATCAAACCTAAGTGAGGCACTTAACAAAAATCGACTGTCTTTAGTGAATAACGCAAAGTTTTGTTTAACCACGACAACGCAAGGCCTCATACCGCAAGGCAAACATTAGGCAAACTGAACGAGCTCGGATGGGAGCTAATGCCGCATCCGCCATACTCTCCGGATATTGCACCTTGTGATTATCACCTTTTCCGTGGACTTCAATCCCATATGAGTAATAAGGCCTACTCCTCAAAAGAAGCTATAAAAAAGGATATCGAAGCGTATTATGGATCCAAGGACAAAAAATTGTTTGAGCAGGAAATTAAAAATTTCCCTAAACGTTGGGAAGACATTATAAATAATGAAGGAAAATATATTATTGAGTAATAAATACTTTAAACATCTTTTTTTTATTAATTTTAAAACCACCTTTAAAAAACGCACGAACTTATGGACTGATCTGATATTATTTGGACGGCCATGACCTCCGCTCCCTTGCGAGTTTCAGTCCAGTGCCATTTTCGTGATAATGGTGCCTCAATCGTTGATCTCCACATCGGATCATTGCTGATGGCGTTCGGCCAGAATATTCTACAGAAGATGCGGAGGAATTTGTTTGATTGTAGGACGATGGGAGGCTACAATCTTCCGTTAACAAAATTAATTATAATATATGTATAATTAAAACTTATAACTGGAGGTAGCTTCTTCCCAAAACAGTTACTTTATTATTCGCAGTTTTGACACATCTGACGTCGGACTCCTTTCCAATACAAAACAAACGAACAAAATAAACAAAAGGAGGAGAAATTATATGTTTACGAAAATTCAGTGAATGACTTAGTAATATTGTGATTTGTGAGATTAAACTAAACAAACTCATGCGAACGAAGTGCCGCGTGTTAAATTGTGCAAGCACAAATGAATATAATACATTTTTTTGCATTTTTATACGGATGACACTGTGGCCCGAATGTGTATGTGTGTATATAATTTCTTTAGCTTTCGCCTACTATTTCTCTTTACAAACAAGTAATTCCCTTTCTTTTGTATGTTTATTTATGGAGCTTGAATACAGCGAATTTGGAACGCGCAGCCTTGTATTCCATCATCCCTGTATAAGTGTACAGTGTATCCATGTAAAAAATGTCTTGCAGGACTTTTGACTTTCTGAGTGGAGTAAGCATAACAATTTTCCAAAAAATTTCTTAAATTTTTGGTAAGCAAATAACTAGCATTCGGTAGTGCCCGAGTTCGAGACCCGCTGTGGAAACGAAACACTAATTGATAGAACAAGTTTCTTCTAACAGCGGTCGCTTCTCGGCAGATAAGCCCCCGTTTCCACCAAAAGCAAACACCGTGTTTGCAGGAGTTGTGTTTATGAGAACTGTCAACTGTTTCCACCGAAATGTGTTTGCAAAGTGTATGGTCTTTGGTATGGTAAACAGATTTATGATACATTATTTTGCGGCGACAGCACAGCGCGATAGCCCAGCGGCTAGCAATGTGGGCTTCCGATCCGAAATCCTTGGTTCGAATCACAAGAAAATTTTTTTTTTTTTTTTTTTATGCATTTATTTCATTTTGTTTTATGATATGTTTATGAGCAGATTTTTTTCATGGCAGAAATACACTCGGAGGTTTGCCATTGCCTGCCGAGGGGCGACCGCTATTAGAAAAATGTTTTCATTAATTTTGCTTTCACCGAGATTCGAACCAACGACCTCTCTGTGAATTCCGAATGGTGATCACGCACCAACCCACTCGGCTACGAATGCAATAAAAAATGAGGAAAATGAGCAACATTGCCACCACTTAATAATTAAATTAGACGCAAACCCAACAAAACACGCTTTAAATTAGACGCAAACCCACAAAACACGCTTTGAAAGTGAGTTTAGGTATGGAGTTGTGTTTTAATTTTGTATGGGATTTGACAGGAGTTTTGTTTCGTGTTTGCGCTAAGAACACGATAGCGGCAGAGAACACGCTAGCGGCTGCGGTGGAAACTTACTATAATGAGTTGATTTCTGCCATAAAAAAACTCCTCATACAAAAACCATTTGAATTTCGAAATTGGCTTAAAACTTTAGGGCCCTGGAAAAACATGAAGATACCACAAATAGGAGGAAGATCTTGACCAAACATCCAACAAAATGTGTAGACGTCAGTTATAGATATAACATAATTTAATTTAATTCTATTTTTTTTTCTTTTTTTTTCTCTTTTTTGGAATGTTTAAAAATCAAAAGTCTAAACTATATCGTCAGTATTTAAAAGGCTTTGGGAAATACTAAAGGTCACAGCAATATTGTCATCTAATAAAGCCGGATTTAAATATTTAATTACATTTAAAGCCACTTCACTGACGTGAAATAAGGTTTATAAAATTGTTCTGCAGCCCATTTTGATTTTCTACAATCCACTTTTTAATGTATTGTAGAACAAACAGTTTTATATATAAGTATATATCTCTCTGTTTCCTTCAATCTAAAAAATTTGTGTAAAAGGTGTGAAATATAAAGTCTTAGCATATTTAAAAAAAAACTAGTTTTGTTCCATTCAATTCGGATTTAGAACATACCGCTTAACTGAAGACACTCATCTTAAGTTTCGTTTTTTTATAAGGAGTGCTCATAGAGTGAGGATTGATAATAATCTGAGCGAAAGTAGCATTGCCGTAAGCATTGTCTACTTATAAATTATTCTCACTTTCGTGGCGAATTTAGCTTGTTTGCTATAGAGTGGGGAGCTAAGAAAACTCGCATTGCAGTGCTTGCATTACATAAGTGTGGTAAAAGTGCTGTTTACCGCACGATCAATCGTTTTTTCCCAATGTTTGAAGTGACAGGCAGAAAAAGAAGTGGTCGTCCTCGCGTGCATCCGTTTGAACCAGTGCACCCATAAAAGCCAATCGAGAAAGATTTCGCTGATTTTCTTCAGTGGCACATGGTTAACAGCCATGAAAATATTGTTTTCACAGATGAGACAATTTTCGCTGTTGAAGAAGTTTTTATTGAGTAAAACGAAAAATTCTATACTAAAATTTCTAAAGATGCGAAAATGTTGTTCCAAGATTTCGGCGTGACCACTATCCAGCCTCCGCAATAGTTTGGTTGGGAGTGTAAAGGGGTTACATCTCTACGTTTCGGCGAAAAAGAGTTTAAGACCGGGGCAAAAGTGTACTAGGAGGATGCCTTAGAAGGCGTGGGGAAGCAGTCAAGCAATACTCTCATAAGCAATACTCTCCAGCTCATAAGAGAAAATCCACCCAGCAGTGGCTATAAAACAATATTTCTGGGTTCATAGCCGCAGAAGATTGGCCGTCTGAAAGTCCTGATCTGAATCCAATGGACTACTGTTTATGCTCAGAATTGGAGAACATGGCTTGTTGAAAACCTCACAGAAATTTGGAGAGTCTCAAACAATCTTTGGCTCTAGCAGCGACGTCAATATCCGTGGAAATCGTGGGTGTTGCAATAGCTGAATGTCCTAATCGTTTGAAGACTTGCGTAAAAGCAAACGGTAACTATTTCGAATGAAAGTTGAAAGTATTTTTCTTTTCCACTTACTTTTGGCATTTTGGTATTTAATATTTGGCACCACACTTTACACTTTTATCAAGAGTTTTCATGTAAAAGTATAATTTTAAGTATTAGGTAAATTTAGGGGTTTGGATCGATCCCACTAAGATATTGCAACTAAATGAAATATATTATAACAAATTTTACTATAATATTTTGATATTTGCATTGGAATTTTTACAACTATTATATAATGTTCCTTTTGCAATGAAAGATCAGTTAGTGATATTATTTTTACTTCTCATGACAAAATTGCCTAATATGAGGACTGCTGTTATTACTTTGAAAAAAAAACGCGAAAATATTGCATAACGGTATGACATATGTATGCTTTTGTATACTATGTATGTATATAAGAGCTTAGCAGTCATGATATAATAATATTTAGAAGTTAGTTTCACCCGAGGCACTTTCAACGAGTTAGGAGTAATTTTGACATTCCTCTCTTTTAAATTGCGACTGAAATGTCAATTCTTAATCCCTTTTAATTAGTAATTAAAATTTTTTCATTTCAATTTGTAATTGTGAGCTGCGCGACTGATTTTGAAAATAATGAAATGAAAATAAATTACTAACGATGCGCCAGTAGTGCCAGATAGGCGGATTTCATCCTGTTTTGTGGTTTTTTAAAACCATTTGGGGTAGATTGTTCGTTTGGTGTCGTGAGAATATGATGGGGATTTTTGCTGGATTACAACTTTTATATTGAAATTAAAACACACAAAATACTTTTCGACTGAAGATTTCCCTCGTAGATACTTATAGTACATGTGTATATAAAGCTTATCTATTGTTTTAAAAAATATACCAATTAATTATTGATTTATTGATTTTTAGATTTATTGAGTCTAAGGTGAAACTGTAAATACATTTTTTAAAGATATCGCACAAACTATTATAAAAAGTTTCAAAAAGTAATGCATGCGTGGATTCTAGACTTCCTGTTATGAATGCCGAAAACAAAATTAAGTACCAAATTGAAGATGGAATTTTTAGGAGCGTTAATGGGCACTGATACTCACTTCAAAAATCTTGAAATTTGTTTCCAAACCTTTGGCCAAAACTGAAATTATTACATTTTTTAATAGCAAACACAAGCCATCAACCGATATGATAACGAAAAAGGCGAATCGAAAGTTTTCAATTATTTATAAATACTTTTTGATATATGAGTCCTTAATAATAGAAATTAATGCCGAATTTCCTTAATAAGTATGGCTGAAAAGTCCCGGGCCTAACACATAGATCTCATTAGTTTTATTGCACTCACCTATTTTTCAGTTAGTACTAACCTAAATAAGACAGCTGAACAGCTTTTATGATATTCTATTCATTAGTTCTTGAGTTATTGTGTTAAGAGTGACGCTACTTTTATTATATTTTACACAGAAGATGGACTTTGTTTTTGTAATGACATAAAAGGTATGTTTGAAGAAATTGGAATACCTTGTGTTCCTAACGAATGGCGTTTATACATTGACAGCTCAACAAAAAGTTTAAAAGCTGTTTTATTACACAACGGAAATAAATTTCCATCTCTTCCAATTGCTCACTCAGTTCACCTTAAAAAAAAATATGAAAGTGTCAAAATTTTGCTTGAATCTGTAAAATATCGCGAGTATAACTGGCAGCTGATTGGCGATTTTAAAATGGTGGGATTTCTAATGGGACTTCAAAGCGGATATACAAAGTATCCGTGTTATTTGTGCTTATGGGACAGTAGAGCGGATGCTAAGCATTATACTTAACGGTCGTGGCCTGTAAGAACAGAACTTTGTGTCGGGAAAGAAAACGTAAAATTTGAGCCAATTGTTGAAGAGGAAAAAGTGTTAATGCCGCCTCTGCACATTAAGTTAAGGTTCATGAAACAATTTGTTAAAAAACTGGATCAAACCTCAGAAGCTTTTGAGTACTAGCGAAAATTGTTTCCGAAGTTATCAGAAGCAAAGGTTAAAGCTTGGGTTTTTGTTGGTCCGCAAATCAGACAAATTTTCGCCAATGAAAAATTTCCAGCGTTCCTGAATCGTACTTAGAAAGCGAGTTGGAACAGTTTTAGAGCAGTCGTTTCTGGATTTCTACGAAATAACAAAGCTAAAAATTACGAAAAGCTAGTTGAAAATATGCTGAAAAATTTTAAGGCGATGGGCTGCAGGATGTCATTGAAAGTACATATGCTGCACGCTCATTTAGATCAATTCAAAAACAACATGGGAGCATATTCAGAAGAGCAAGTAGAACGTTTTCATCAGGACATTATGAGCTTTCAACAACGTTATCAAGGCCAATATAATGAAAACATGATGGGAGACTATATTTGGGGTTTATTGAGGGATAGTACCTGCGAACATAAAAGAAAAAGTAAAAGTTTACACTTTTAAATTATTTTCTACTTTTTTGTAAGTTATTTTAATATTATACCATAGTAAAAATTAATAAAAATGTTTATTTGAATAGTTTCATTCTTAAATAAAAATTAGAATCATAGATTTTGAAAAATATCGTTCAAGCTGTTTCTTAAATAGGAAATCAACCTTTTCCATGCCAAATATTTTTTTTCGTCTAATTACGAGCTAAAGAATTGAAATTTAATGCTTTCAAGTCAAAGTCAAGTTTTGTGTTGACCCGTGTTATCGAAGATGAAGATTCTTCAGATAAATGTTCAGCACTCTAATTATTTACTGATGGTTCACAGTGATGCAGGTTAACTAAGATCCTGTATACACATCAGAAAAAAACCAAAAGGTTTCGTTTTGCCTAATTTCAGCAATGAGGACATTGTCACTATAGGCCTGGTCTCAGCCTATATGGCGCACGATGACGAGGTGGAGCCACCTCAGATGCTGCTAAGATAAGATCTCACATGTATCCCCTAAGGATTTCAGACCAAGCAGTCTCTCGTCGTTCCTGCTGAAAACCCTGATTGATTTGCACATAAGGAGTGAAATTCAGCGGGGGCGTTTATCGTACGCTCAACATGCTTACTGTAAAGGCAGATCGGTAGAGTCTGCTTTGCATACAATTGTTAAGGACATCGAGGCGTCCATCCATCAAAAAGAGTTCACTGTGGGCGCCTTTCTCGACATCGAGGGAACTTTTAACAATGTCCTCCCGGGGCAATTACCAAATCTCTGGGTAAACGAGGAGTCGGAACCGTACTTATTAGGGTTATCCACATGATGCTCAACGATAGAACGGTCGCGGCTGAATGGGGCAACACCTCTCTCCGCCGGCAAGTGAACAGACACACTTCGCAATGAGGTGTTCTCTCGCCACTACTGGGGATTGCCGTACTTAACGATTTGCTGGAAGAGCTGGAGAGGAGGGCTTCAGGGTGATTGCCTACGCGGATGTCGTAGAACTTATTGTCAGAGGCAAATTTTTAGAAACTCTGATGCTCTGATAAGATCCAATCAGTTGGATGATGGTTGGTTAGAGTGGTGAGCGCTTCCGCACCATTTTTGGATGATGGTGGACTTCAGCCTTTCACACAGTACGCTCGCTAGACCTTTATAGGCAATATTTAGAAGACTAATCCCAAGATAATTGGCGCAGATTGCAGGATCCTTCTTGGACAAATCCACAAAATCGTTTTGAATGATCGAAAAGTGAAGTTGCGTGAGTTAGTCGACATCGTAAAAATATCAAACGAACGTGTTGGCTTTATATTGTATGAGTGCTTGACTATGAGAAAGCTCTGTCCAAAGTGGGTGTCGCGTTTGCTCGCTGTTCAACTGAAGACAACGCACCATGTCACAAGTCAATCAAAATAATGTCAAAACTACATGGGTTGAACTTCGAATTGTTTCCATATCCACCATATTCGCCAGATTTTGCTCCCAGCGACTACTGCTTGTTCGCAGACCAAAAAAAAAAATGCTCAAACTGAGGCAAAAGAATAATCGTTCTTCAAAAGTGGTATTGAAATGTTAGAGCAGCGTGGCATTTATTGCGTTGCTCTTGATGGAAATTACGTAAATGAATAAAGCTAATTTTGAACACTAAAAAACAAAAAACGAGTTTTCTTTGTTAGGCCCTGAACTTTTCAGCTCATGTGTTATATGACAAATTTGATTATAGTAGTAGTAGTAATATATATTATATTTATTTTTCAGAAATTCAAAAAAAATTTGTACAATTCATTTTGTTTATTATATAAATATACATATGTATGTATGTTCATAAAGCTGGGCACAGACGGAAAACAAATCCAAACAATCGGTTGACATTCCAACAGATTGGTGCGTGTAAGGCGGATCTATAGAAGGTGATAGCAGTTGTACAAAAATAAAAAGTTACATGTATTTTGTTCTTACTTTTTTGGCACAAGTGCCAAAATAATTATTTCTAAGGCGAATTGGATTGTGAATAGTAAATGAACGTAAACAAAGTTTTTCGAGTGTCGCGTTAAATTGTTCGAAGTGCATTTGTGTTATTAATAGTAAAAATAGTTAACAACTACTCGTATTATTATTATTTACTCCTGAGCAAGAAGTTACAGCATTCATAATAACAAAGTGTTCAATTTTGTTATTAAATGAAAATGGAGAAGAGATAAAACGAAATTTGCGGAGACATATTTATAAAAGTACATTTTATTTTATTAATACCTTGTAGACGCAAATTATACGTGTGAATCATCATCATCAACATTTGTGGGTCTGTGTTGCGGTGATGTGCATGTAAATGCAAATAAGCAAGGGAATACTTACCTCTGCTTCCATTTAGATGGTATAATATTTTCACCTACATATATGCAGCGCGTGCTATGACGATCTCATAACTCCAAATTGAAAAGCTGCCGAAAAACTAGTGAATAAAAGGATGCTATAAAAATTCCCAACAAATGTTATTTATATAAATTAAATATTACACATTAAATAGATTGTCTTTTCTATATTTAAATTCCAGCTGGGAAATTCTTCATTACCTTATAAATTATAGTTAAACTTATTTTTATTTCAAACTATGTATATGAAAAAGAAAACACGAAATAAAATGGTATTCTTAAAATGCAAAAGAAATAAATAACACTGTGCGACAGTGATTTTATACTTTTATGGAGACCTAGTACAACTTGTAGGTATAGTAAAACTAAGAAAAATGGTATAGGAGAAATTTCCAATACACCCCCAAAATCTCATTTTATGGCCATAAAACCGTTTTTCAGTAGGTTGATGTGAAGAATCACTCCTAACTTCGCCAATTTCCATCCGATTTCGAATTTGTTTTTTTAGTTCGAAAGAACAAAAACAAGCCTTTTTGACAGTGTGTTGACAATTTTTCTGAAATGACAACTGAAGAGACTGTAGGCGGAAGTATTTGGAATTTTTTTATTTTTTCTCTATTCTTTCAACTTTCACATAATTTTTACGATATTATCCGATATTGAGGATTTTTTTAGTGCACTACTGTTATAGTAAATTTAATTTTGCGTCGAAAGAGCTATATTTGACTGTAATTGAATTAAAATTAATGGAGTTGTGTGGGGTTTAAGATTTTATTTTTTTTAACTAATTTGACATGTAGGTATAACTTACGCTAAGGTTATGCAAGAATAATAAATCCCTTTCTCTGAACTGTTCTTAACATTCAAAACCTTTTTCACATTTAAAAAGCGTTTGAATTTATTGAATGCGAATTAAAACCATAGAGGTGTAATC
Organism: Anastrepha obliqua; assembly: GCF_027943255.1. Lineage (NCBI taxonomy): Eukaryota > Metazoa > Arthropoda > Insecta > Diptera > Tephritidae > Anastrepha > Anastrepha obliqua. The sequence goes on along the minus strand of NC_072893.1, from coordinate 98,793,634 downwards.
GTTTCTTTCGATCCTCAGCCCTTAGTAGGACATAGGGCATCAAGAGGTGTATTCATAGTAAAAATAAGCAACAAAATACTACTGAAGATAAGAAATGACGATATTCATCGCGAACTCGGCATAGACACTGTCACTGAAACAGTAAAAAGAAGCAGCAGTAAGCATAACTTGCGACTCTTAGAGCACAAAAAATATGGAATGAGACTAATACCGGAAATGGACCTTCAACTAAGAAGACTAAATCACAAAACAACCACAGATCCTGCTCGTACTGTATTATAAATAAAATTATAGAAAACTACATATATTGTACTAAATTAAAATTGTAACAAAATGCCACCAAAGACAATAATGTTCCTTTCCAAAGGGAAGGGACATTTTAATTCCAAACCCCAACACCAATTAATTATTGTTAATATAATATTAACATATTTATAATGGAAATCATAAAAACAAAATTTTAATTTTAATATTTTGTAGCTTCTATTGTGTAGATGTGTTATAGAAGGCTAACAGTCTTACATATGCACTTGCACATCTTAGATAAAAATATAAATAAATAGATAAATAAATATAAATATCTACATTATTATTAAAACCCCAAGAGGTATAGGAAAGAAACAAGCAATATACAAACAAGTTTACTTAATTTAGTAATTAATTCTATTCATCTTTAGTAAGTTTAAATATTTTTATTCAGCGTGTTGCAACATCCACGGAAGCAGCAACTGGTTTTTTTCTTAAACAATTTTTTATGATGACAGTATTTATACTTTTTTAAAAGTGTTCCAACTGATATGTTTGGCTTTGATTTGTTTTATTTTTCCAACGTCAAAAAGGAGGGTTTCGTCTTAAATAAATTGGCACTATAAAAAATGTGAACACGACTCTGTCAGATTGCTAGCATGACTGATAATAATACGTTCACATATGCATTAATCACGTATAAATCCACCAAATTAATCTACCCGGTCACATATGGCAAATTACCTGCAAAATTGACAATCAGCTGACAATACTATTGTGAGAGGTTTTTCTTCGTAGAAATAATTTAGGTGGAATATTTCGGTGTATTTGGTATCTTTAATTATTATTAACGATATGAAGAAAATACAATTGGCGGCTAGTAATAAACAGTAGGAGGAAATCTGTTTGCGACGTTTACTGAGGTTGCAAAAAATTATGGCAACAATGCACATGGGATATTCTATATAACATTTTATATTAAGTAATAAGAGGACAAAACGTTTATGGACACACGTTTTTTTCTGTAAAATGAATCCGTTTTCTTTGCCGGCATCCATTTCATTTAGTTTTTATTTTGATGTTTCTCCTTACATTCGTAATAATAATTATCGATAACACAGAAAACACAGGGTTGTATGTCGAAAAGTATCGTTATTATCTAAGACTATTTTATGATCTCAGATTTTGGGAGAGAAATTTTGTATGGGAAATCGCGCTTTTTAATTACGGATTTTGAGTTAAGCGCGAAAAAGTAGATCATCTACTTATATGTGAACGTATTATAAGAAGAAGTGAAACTACATTCTAAATTCCTGTATCAGAGAGAGAGAAATCTTATAAATCTTATATAAAATGTAATTTTTTCAAAAAACACGTCATATGTTTGAAAACGGTTGAGAGTGATATATTTGCCAATTTTTGAAAGTGTTGTTTGTTAATTAATACCAGAAATCTTAAGTATGATGTTCCGGCATTCTTTCTATAATTTTAAGTCACAGCGAATATAAAAAGGCGTTCACTACAATAACATAGAACTAAATATTTATCTTCAAATTTAAACTATATATACGTCTATTAATTTAGCGCCAGCCACTGCGTATAAAACTAAAATTAACAAGTAAATACTAGAATATAATAAAAAACATGGGTTTTATTTGCTTATACATCTTTTCAGACCCGTATTTTAGAAGATGCTTCCCTTTTATGCAATTCTTGGTCAGCTCGCCAGAACGTAAGTTTTTTGAAATCTACACATTTCAGTTTAGAAATTTAAAAAATGCCATGATATTAAAACTAGTTATTAATGAATATACAAATACAGGCCTGCACCTAAAACTGATAGAAGAAGGTGAAGGTACTAAATTTTTGGTTTGAATTTGTGTAGTTGGATTTCAGTAATCTTACGAAGCAATCTAATTAAAAATCTCGCACAATAAAAAAATGGATAAATAAAGTTTCAGACAAGAAACAAATTAATCGATTCGAAGTGCCTTTTGAAAAGGATTGTGAAATAATCACACACTTGCTTCATAACTAAATTCACTAACGAAACAAATTTAATAGGTAATTCAAATCCGCTTTTTTAAGATCAAATGTTGGCTTTGATGCCAGTATTCAAAAATGTACAAATATTAGCAACTGATCATTAAAATTCATTTGATGAAGAATGGTTTGTTTTTCAACCTTATTAATATGAACCACATTGCTATCATGTAAATTCCAAAAGTTGACTTAATTTTTTCTCAAATTTTCTGTATGATTGGGCTATGAAATAATTTGAACATCTTTAACGAGTACCACCACTGACATTCTCAAATGGACATTACAAAACATGAACTCACCTTGTGTAAAATACTTGTGCTTAAAGTGAGGTTTTATGAATGTCGTAAGTAAATTAAGATCCGATATGATTGATTTAAACCTCGCCAATATTTATAATCAAGATGTTCATTGGGGAATTGTGACAGTTTCAAAACTGAAATGGGAGCACAGTATAATAAAAACAATTGAACAATATATTAATATAGTAGGTCTAATTAGAATGGCATGTTTATGCAATTCTATTTTGGAAGAAAAACCATTAATCGGAAATTATAGCTCAGTTATATGTCATAATTCAAGAGTTGGAAATGGTTTCACGACAGACTTTCAAAATATTGTTACTGATTCTTAGGAAAAAATAAAACGTTGCAATTGTGTCCTCCATTACATTCGTCCTCCATGTTCATTAACTGAAGAAACAGTCACAGACTCAGTTCTACTACCCACTTGACTCGGCAATAAATTGACTGATGACAAAATCTCATAATTTATAAATTTAAATTTTTTTATCAAATTATAGAATCAAAGTGAGCTTAATTTTATATATATACTAGCAAATCGTACCTTGTTTGACACATGCTTATTATAAAATAAGCGTGAAAAATAAAAAAAAATTATTAAAATTAATGAATTATAATAAAAAATAATTTTGTGACGGTGGTCCATCGAGTGAACAGAATGCATAATTAAATGAGCTCCAATAAGTAGTCGTACATACCTGCATATGTATATTCAAGTTACTATTTATTAATTTTTTTATAAAACTTCATTGTTAATAATATTCGCAGATTTTCTATCAGGATCCTTTATTTGTTAAATGGGACAGAGCTACATATAATATATTGTAACTGGCTATGTGTAAAACATAGAGATATTACGTCCAAACCGAACAACAGCATGGACAGACGGTGTCCTTAATCGGGATTAACGACTTAATTCGGAATTATCTCAGGAATTAAGAGCATCTAATCAGGATCAACTACCAGACTTAATTCCCATAATTTAAGCTGATTAGATGCATTTTCGATGACAACACTGCTGAAAAACGACAGTTACCATCTGTTGTGAATGAAAAATAACCAAAGTTTTAAAAAGAAGAACAAGAACGACTGGATGCAATGCTAGTTTGCACTAACATATTCGAAACTACATTAATTGCTTTGATAGTAGTAGTTTGAGAAATTAAAACTTGAGATTTTTTTTAAATAAATAATTATTTTTTAGTATAAGGGCAGTTAATACCCGTATTTGTTGCCTGCGTCCATCTTTTACTGACAAAGCTATACAATAATTAAATCAGCTAATCTACAATTTTAATCAGATTAGCTGAACCGGTAATCCGAATACACGCCGCCGCCAGTCAATTCTAATAGGTGCTTGTCCTCGTGCCTTCTTTATTGTCAATGGAAAACATAATTTGAATGAGAACTGGAGCCGTTTAAATTGGAATAGAAGATCAATTTGCATTATTGCGATTATTTGAACCAAATATTTGCTCTAGCACCAAAGCCATTTAAAATTGCATACTCAATTAAATGCGTTCTAACTACCTTGATTAGCAGCCATTATGAATTAGCAGGTCCATTACAAAATATCGGCGAATATAAATTACGTAGTATTTATACGGCGGCCGCCATAGCCGAATGGGTTGAAACGCTAAAATGAAGACAACTTTTTTCTAATAGCGGTCGCCCCTTAGCAGATAATGGCAAACCTCCGAGTGTATCGTGGGAATCGGGGACTTTTTACCCCGGGCCCGGAGTTCTCAGAGGGGCTCGGACTCGAGAGTAATTCCGAAAAGTTTTATGAAAAAGGGCCCGCATTTGCAATTTTCCCCCGGGCTCCGGATGTGCTTGGGAGTTTGTGTCTCTATAAATATGAAGATGTGACTCTCTCTTACTTGATTATCTCGTAGGTAGTTCAAAATTATAACATAATTTGCCTGGACAATCAATAATTTGTGATTCCCTTGATTAAGACCGCAGAGAAAACTATTAAAATATAATAAAGAAAACGTTTTGTTTTATGAAGACCATTCTGTACAATTATGTACTTTAAAAATATCATCTTATCTTCAATTTGTTTTCCATTCTCAAACACATTTTCTCTCATTATCGCAAGTTGTTATAGGAAGAGTTGTTAGAAAAACTACAGATTTACATATACGAGTACATATGAAAATACAGTAGTGTACGGGCTTGAAAACTGATTGTTATAGAGAGTATTTATTCTGAAATTATGAAATGTATTAAGTATTAAATCACTTTATGATTCTATTCTATGTAGTATATTACTTTTGGAGTAATTGCAAAATATGTTGATCTTACACATTATGAAGGAAAAGAAATAGCAGTTTACAACCAATAATGCTTTAATTAAACATTTTTCCCTGCGGCCCTAATCAGGTAGGTAGATGAAATGGCTGAAGTAACAATCTGCCACTCCCCAAGTACCACTAAAGCGCCGTTTTGATACAATTAGACCTCCAACAGGAAGATATCTACAGCCAGCCAGATCTGTTGATATAATGGACAAGATTGATGGCATTTCTGTTGGCGCACTGTCCCAGGCTGTCAAAGAAAGGAACACCCAGTGCTCTTAATCGTCTAGCTATCAAACCCGTACATTTACAGAGAAAGTGCTCAACAGTCTCCTTCTCTGAAAGGTACCAAGGTTTCCGCAATGGGCGTTAAATGGTAACCCTGGCTTTTCCGCATGTGGGTTTGGAAAGTCAATGGCTTTGGTTGGTTGTTTTAAGTGGTCATTCGTCCAGAATCTAACTAGCGCTTCCGCATCATTTTGTTTCCACATCCTCGTTATCAAATTGTTTAACCGTTTAGCGGCATGGCTATATTCAGTCTGTGCGGTTGAGGAACCTTATTAGGTCGAGACTCTCGAACAGCGCTTTGCCCTGGGTTAACATTCTGTCCTTCCATAGAGCAGGACATTCATAAGAGAAATGGAAGATTGTTTCCTCAGGCATTTTGCATGCCTGCAGGATCGCAAAGACTTTTGCTTGAAAAACACTAGCAGTATTCGGCAGTTTAAAGGAGGTAGATAAATTAGCTGAGAAAACCCCTGCTCCGACTCCCGATTCCATCTTGGAGCCGTTAATGAAGACAGGGATGCAAGCTTTGGTGCAGATTTTCCCCTCGATCTAATCCTGCCTATTTGGAAGGTTGCCCTAGCACGACCCTCAAACTGCGGATAGAGAGATATGTTCGAATTTCGGAGAAATACGGTGTTAACTGCCCAAAAGTGCGACTATGTTCCCTGAGAGATTGTCTCCCTTGAGAGATTGCCAACCTTCTGTAACCTCATTGCATTTTGAGCTGCAATTGAAATAACGTAAAAGGTGATGGAAAGTATGTGCAAAGCGACATTGCGGGCAGCACTGCTCCGGTGATGCCAATATATGCAGTCCTTTGCACCCTCCCAAGTTTAGTGATATTATAGCCGTTTCGGCGTCGCAGTCGATGAGGATGGCCTTTTTATTAAATGAAGTTAAATCCACCAAACGCCCTACTGCATTTTCATGGGCCATGTATGCCATGTATGGTTCTACACGGACCTCTGTCACGCTTGGTGAGCTGTAATGAGAAGTCAAAAAAGCATGAATAGTATTCCTAACGAGGATACAATCTCTAGGCTTACCTTCCGACTGGACATAAAAACAAATCGTGGTGTCTGCTCTGGAGGTCCATGATCTTAGACTGGCGAACCCAGGGTTCTTGGACCAGGCAGATATCTATGTCTTGAGCCCTGAGGATGACACAGAGGTTATCGGTGGCTATACTATCGTGGCGAAGGTTAATCTGAGCTACCCTTAACATTACTTTGTGAAAGGATGCTCTCCTAAGACTGCTCTAAGACCTTCCCAAGCTCCGAGGATTTCATGGATCTCTTGGCCTCGTTGACCGCGTCCGTCGCAGACGACCATACTTCATGGAGCTGATTAGCTGCTTTCACTATTTCATCCAGATCGCCATCCGGAGCACTAGACGTGGAGAAGATCTGAAATTTGACCGTCCTGAGGCCAAAACGGAGTTTGTGCTTCTTTTCCTCGAGTACCATCAGGGAATCTTCAGAAATAAGCAGAAGTGCAGCTGTTTCTCTGAGGTTCCTCCAACTTGATCATAGACCAGGAACCTAGGGTCTTGAAGCTTGAGGCAATGAAGAATCCTCGGACCCTCCAGCTTCACCTTCGGTAGCCAAATGCCGCTTCTGAGTTTTCCAGGGATCTCAGAAGCTGGGATGAGCTTAAGCGAGAGCCCCTCCCTGGCATGTCTGACAGTAATGCACTTCTCCAGAAAACCCTTGGAGAACTCATCGACACACTCATCACCCTACAGCCAGTGCAGATATCTCCTGAGTCGAAAAGAGGTACCTGTCCTTGGTTTGCCATGAGATATTCGAATTGGCCAGTACCTCCCTAACACTAGGGGATTTTTCCTCTACGAGGGAAACTTGGAGGTGATCCCTGGCCACCTCGCCATAAGCAACCCTCGCAACCGCAGACGCCGCGCTTCTTGTAGGGCACTCAACGCCCTGAGTCTTGGTAGCAATCCTGTCACATATTATGATCGGTCACGCTTAGTCGCTGGTTGGTTCCGAGGATTTTTATGTAATTGGAGGTCGGTAGTTTTCTTCACGGCCATGGTTTTGTACTCCGAAACATATCTGACCTTGTGACCTGCATCGCGATCACCTGGTCTACCGGCCGATTCATTCTTAGCTATCTAAGCCAGAATAAATTTGGACTCAGGTAGCGAGCTTTGAGCAGCGACCCAGAGGATTTCTTATTCTTCTTCTGCTTCGCCGCGGCAGAACCGGCACACTGCGGTAAGGCACTTGCTACAACCGACCTTGCCTGGGCATCGGAGGGGACCGCTAACGACTGGTTCTTTAGGCACTACTTAGCTTAAAGTGCTGACAGGATTATACCGCCTTGACTCGGTCGACAGAGTCTTGTTTTGGTTGGGTTCCAAAAGAATATGCATGCAAGCAGATTGAGTCTCTGTTATATTACAATCACTTGCACCTGGGACCAAACCCTAATGCGGAATGACACACAAGCACGGCAAGCAAATGTAAAATCATCAGATCCCTGACTCATGAGCATATTCTGTTGTACTGTCAGGTAGTCGGGCGCTCTAATGACGACAGTGTTCCCATCGTGACCAAGCCGTTTCTGTTTCGCTCAGCCTATCATCGTTGAGTTAACTCATAACTAACAGGCTGACGTGTGGTCTTTAGCCTCATCTGAGGACAGGCATCCGTTACCGCGGGCAAATTCTAATACTGCAAACAGTCACCGACGTAAACGCAGCTGTCACGATCAAACTAATGAGAGAACCATGCAAATGAAAAATTACTTCCCACCCGTATCGTAGTATCGTAGATTTTATCGCAGGATTTTTGTAAATTCCTCTCAGGATTGCTCTCTCACCACACAGTGTTGCCAAACAGTACATTTCGAAATCATTTACAAAATAAGCTTGGAAAATTTATTTTTGTTAAATTAACTTAAAAACAATGTAGAATAATGTTAATTATAGATAAATTAACTATTTGCATTTGTTGGTTTTTGGCTTTGGTTTATTAATTTTTATTAATAATATTTTGGGCAGCCGCCGTAGCCGAATGGGTTGGTGTGTGACTACCATTCAGAATTCACAGAGAGAACGTAGGCTCAAATCTCGGTGAAACATCAAAATTAAAAAAAAAAGAAAAACATTTTTCTTATAGCGGTCGCCCCTCGGCAGGCAATGACAAACCTCCGAGTGTATTTCTGTGTATAAAAATATCTGCCGTTCGGAGTCGGCTTAAAACTGTAGGTTCCTCCATTTGTGGAACAACATCAGGACGCACACCACAAATAGAAGGAGGAGCTCCGCCAAACACCTAAAAAGGGTGTACGCGCCAATTATATTATATATATATTATTAAACAATGAAATATTGCAACTGATAACGTGGATGTGTGAAAAAGTGTGGAAGCAAAAATATCAATGGCAACATTATGTAGATACAACCAAACACATACGCACACAAACCGATGTATTGTGTAAATGTGTAACTAAAAGAACGCAGTTGGCCTCTATGGGATAAGTTTTGCTCAATTTTGTGTTCTCTACGGGCTGCGGTAAGGAACTACAATACGTCGGTCAGTGTGAGCACTTTAACCCCCTAACCAGCAGGAGCCCTAATCAAGTGAACCAAAAATTATTACTAGTCCACGTAAAGTAGGTTTTAATTTTCAGCTCCAAACGAGAGAAGATGATATTTTACCTATCACTTAGAACATAATTAAATTATTAGCAAACATATATTTATTTATTTTTTTGACACAATATGAATATTTGGCCTAAAACCAATGAGATTGTTTTTAAGAGTGCGATGTCACAAAAGCGGTTGAATAGCGCATCAGAGAGAGAGTCAACACCTACGGCGGAAAGAATTGTAGCACATTTTGTGGAAAATAAAATCAATTATAGCTTTCTTGCTTTTTTCTCATGCGACTAAATATTTGCTTTCTTGGACGATTTTATACAAAAATAAATTGTCTTTTTGGATTAGGAATTTTATTACTTGATCATGATGAATAGGAAGGGAATTTTTTCCAATGATGATAATGATTGGCTGATGTGGCTTTTTTATGCAAGCGCAAAACAATTCAATATTCACAAAATGAACCAAATACTATCAAACGAACAGTCTGTTCGTTACGTGTAAATTTAGGTAAAATACTTCAGGTAGTTTTTTGTTTGTATGTTATTCTCGCTGCCCTTGCTTTTCTTTTGTTCATAGGGCTATTTGAACAAACTGTTGTTGATATGACCAACTTATATGATGAACGTAAAATCGAAAATTGTAAATAATTTGATTTGTTGAATGTTCCACTGAGTTGTGAAAAGTTGAAAAAAAATCTTGTAATTCACTTAGATCGAAGAGTCACTGGCGGAATCACATTGAAAAGAAAGTGACTAATATCAAGCTTAAAATGAAAAAACTTTTATTGGATGCTTAATTCGAAATTAACATTACCTCTAGAGAACAAAGCGCTACTATATAAAGCGCTACGCATAAAGCCATGCTAAAACCAATGTGGTCAAAACTTCAGGAAGTGCAAGGAGTGCAGGAGTTCCATGGTATATAAAGAACGCTAAAATTCCCAGAGACAATTGTGTACTTTAATTATCACATCTCGCACGAAGACGAAGGCAATGGTATCTCGGCCATTTCCGCTTTCACCGCCATGAGAGATAAAGAAAGCTTGAAGGGAGACTGGACACTAGTCCTTTCTGGCACCCTCCATTCAATTTCATAACATAAAAACAAATTCGCATACAATTCCGGCTCCCAGCTACGAAAAATCGGACACTGGAAACTCGTCCTTTTTGACTTCCTCCTCCACATCTATCAAACCCATGAGGAATAACCGAAGCTTTAAGGGAAATTGGAAACTAGGACTTACGAAGAATCGGAGACTGCACATCCGCCCTTCCTGGCTCCCTCCATATGTTCACTTCCATCACATTCATATCCGATTTAGTCATATATGTACATATATATTTCAACTGAACAAATAATTATTATGTACTCTAGCACATACGATTTCTTAACTTATTCTTAGTTTCTTATGCAAGAAATTTTCAATAAATAAAGATAAAGAAAATAAAAATTGATAGTTATTTCTGTCTTGAACGCATTTGCTGTGTTCATTGAGTTGCAGATTTTATTTATTTGCTATATAAGAGTTTTACTCTTTTTTAATACATCTACAGAATGGAAGTTACAAAATTTAAAAACTTAATTCTAGTACAATAGAATGTAAACTTAAAATTAAAACTAACAGTCAGATTTATAAAGACAGTAAGTCTCACTTTCCGACAAAAAGTCGTGGTCATATCTTTTAAGCTCATAAAAAAAACACGTAACATTGTTGAACGCAATATCAATTTGTGAACGAAACAGAATCATACTTTGAAACCAGCTGGCAGAATGCATGTCAGTCTATAATCTCTGGCATTAGTGGCAATATCCTTTTTGGCAATTGGAATAATGGCGACTTTATTCCTCTCTGTTTGAAAATAAAAAAATAGGGGAATATGCGGCAGCATAGTTTAAAACCTCCTCAGTAACTTCATCAAACTAAATTTTTTTCTTTGTAAGCAGAATGATCAAAAATTTTGTAGTCCATAATCGACGCTAGTAAAATAATCATTATGTGTATTTGGAGCACTCAGCCTCAAGTTTTCCATGCACATTTAGCCTTTTCAAGTTATGCCATTTGCATCTATATATCTCAACGAATGAACAGTCATCCAAGTCAAAAATTGACAAATCAGCATACAGATCATTAACGTTTCCATACGTTATTTAATTTGCGCAGACACTTTTTTGGGTGTTTGGCCGAACACCTCTTCCAATTTGTGGTGTTCATGCTGATATTTTCCACCGATGGAGGCACCTAGTTTTTACGCCGCCTCCGAGCGGTAAATAGTTTTTCATGAGGAGCTTTTTAAGAGCAAAAATACACTTGAAGGTTTGCCATTGTTTGCCGAGGAGTGACCGGTCATGGTCCGATATGAAAAACATGTGTTCAATACTACATAGATTTAATACCGTGGTCTAACAAGCTAGGACTAACATTGTTGGCATATCTAGATGGTACAACACTGTTAGTTTTAGCAAGTCCTGCAGTAGTTACTGAGTCTGTGACTCACTTAAAAGAAGGTTTACAATACAGTCACCACACATAATATTATATAACGCTTATAATCAATTAAAAATATAGATGAGTCAACGAAAACGAATTTTACATGAAACACTTGGAAGGATTACGCACGCAAGACATTAATATTACGCAGACACTGTCTGAAATTTCCGCTATGATAAATTCCATTTCTGATTGATTTGAAACTGCTAGAAGCCTCATTTTTAGAGTAGACTTGCAATAAATTGCAACGTATTCCTCTTTTTTGATTGTTTGATCGTACGTGTCCTATTAAAGTTAGACAGATGACGTCAACACCTGATTTTCCAAAAATATTCCTAACATACGAAGTGTGTTCAAAAAATAAGGTGAATGTTTAATTTTTCACGAGTTACGTGCATTCGACTTTCGATTATTATTTTTTTATGTTGGTACACTTCTCTCGAAGATATGTTCACGGTTTTGGAATATACAGGGTTTGATTGAAAAGTAATGAGCCTTATTTTTTTTAAGCAGTTTTATTAAACCTTTTGGCTTATACAACTAATATTCTTCAATACACCGCTGGTAGCGGTCCTTCCACTGCAGGAAACATTTTTTAAACTCATCCGCCGGAATCGCGTTCAATTCGGCTGTCACAGTTTTTTGGATCGCCTCGATGGAGTCGAAACGCCTCCCCTTCAGCTTTCTTTTCAGGCGCGGGAACAAGAAGAAGTCCGGAGGGGACAGGTCTGGGCTGTAGGGAGGGTTGGGAAGCACCGGAACCCCCATCTTGGCCAATGCAGAGGTGCAGAGGAAGGCGGTGTGCGCCGGCGCATTGTCGTGATGAAGGGTCCAATTGCTGACGAGGTCGGGCCGAACCCGGGCGATGCAGTTTTTCAGCCGAAGGAGTAATTCTTTGTAAAATGCCGCGTTTCCAGTGCTTTCTGGAGGTACAACTCCTTGTGGACGATGCCTTGAGAGTCCAGGGCTTCCAGAGCGCTGTTCGTCTTCGACGTCCTCCCGGCCTTCCTTGAACGACTTGGTCCCCGACAGAGATTGGTCCACGTAAGCCTCCTTGAGTAGCCCAATGGTTTCGGTACTCGTTTTGTTAAGCTTTACGCAAAATTTGATCGAGTAACGTTGCTCCAACGATCGCTGCATTTTCGCAACTGCAAAATCCTAACACACTTTTAAAACAGCTTACACGCGCGGAGCGATGTTACTGCACCGCTGTTGCCAGCGAACTGGGACCGGTTTCTAGTGGAAGGGGATGGTCCAACGATCATTTTCCCCCACCAGCCGATTAGGTTGATCACTTGGCAGACGCTCCGCGCGGGAAGGCTCATTACTTTTCAATCAAACCCTGTAGCATGTTTAGTTTGTTTGTGAGAGGCATAAATAAGACAAGTGTTTTGCGTGTTCATGCTGTAAAATAATTTTAATTTCTTTTTTCTTGATTCAAATATTTTTAGTCAGAAGTAATGACTACGATTCGATTTTGTTTTTCACGCAAGAATAAAACTCAGCTTCTGATTTTAATTTTTTTCGCTCAGAAATACTAACTGCCACCTGATTTTAATTTTTTCTTCCACAACGGAACACAGCTTATATTATTGGATATCTGGCTCTGGTAATGAGAAATTTTTAAATACGTGCTCCTAATTATTTATTTAATTTGCATAAGTTGTTTATAAAAGTGTATTTTGTTCTACAATAGATATCATATAAATAAAAGTTTCAAACTTGGTACATCATTTATAAAAGTTCCAAAAATTTGAAACAAAATTCCAAACTTTCTAAACAAAACTAAAAAAAAAAATTGGGTACGCAGTGTTATTAAATTAAATTTAAATATTGTAAAGTGCAAGTTTGAAGTGGTTCAAAATTTTCATTTAGACATTTATTAGGACGTCTAGTATTTCCTTGCACTAAGAAGTCCAATCATCTTTAAACTTCTGGATGTAATTTGGGGAAATCGCATTTTATTCTGAGCTTTCCTCAATGTTTCAGCAGAAGCCTTTCTGGGATGCAAAATCTTCTGCACTTTTTCCTGCTGCTCGTTTTTATTTGTTTTGCTGACGATTTTCAGTTGGTTCTTTGGTCAAAGACCTTTCGAACAGGTTAGGGGAATGTGAACGGTTGACTAATTCAGAACTTCATATTGAGGTGGACAGTTATCGGGGAGCTCCATTAAAATACAGTTGGACGCCCCTGATTGCAAACCACCCAATGGGCATGGAAATCGATTAAGGGGGAGGTAAATTTAGTTCCGCTGTGTTCTGTAAGAGATAGAATTACCTCTTATAGAATGCGATCCCTCTTTGCGCACTTTGATGTGAGAAAGGTTAGGTACCTGGTGACCCCGGCTGTTGTGGTACCCATAGCTCACACCCTGATAATTGCCAACTTCATTTTGCAATATTTTCTCAGTACTTGTCAAAATCAAGTTCTCTATACTACTCAGTAAACGAAAAATGTCGATACTCCGTCCCGACACTCTTACCGTTCTATCACTATACGTGAAAGTGCTAGATTGGTTATTTCGAGTTTTGGGAAAAAGCGAAATTCTAGTAAAAACGAATCACTATGCATCGTGAAATCCGAAAATAAGTGTGAAGAGAAAGTGGAACGACTTCCGGTTATTGTTACTCAAAAAATTGGTGAACAATCAATTGGAGCCCCGAAGTCGTCTGCTGCAACTCTAAATCTTTTCTGATTGTCCTAAACCTTGGTGTATTTTATTTTTAGTCTATTCACATATTTTTAGAGGGTGAAGCACTTTAATTTTTCTCTATACAACTAACATTATTTTATAAATATGCCGATCACAGATATCAAAATTATGAATTCATGTTTCTTTCAATATTTTATTGCCGCCATTTAATATAATATTAAAATGCATGCAAACCCAACAAAAACGCGCTGTAAAAGATGTAGCTGAAGTGGGTTTGGGTTATGCTATTTATAGTGTATTTAAAGTGTTTTTGAATAAGAGGGGTTATTTTGATTCATTATAAAAAGGAAGGTATGCCGTTAATAGTGGAAAATAATATGAGGCAACTGACCACCACGAGCACGCTTACAGGACAATATCCTTTTCATGAAATTTTCCATAACCGAATTGCAAAGTGGCTGACCTATGTCCTCGATAGCCTCACGAATTCCATCTTTGAGGTATTGAATCGACCCTGGGCTGTTGGCGTAGACCTTCTCTTTCACGTGGTTGCAAAGAAAAAAGTCCCAAGGCCATAAAAAATCGTTAATAATCTCTCGATAGCGCAATCTATTTACCAATAACACCTGTTATTGGAAAACCCTTTAGTTTGGCTGGTGTTTGCTCTTAAACACACTAGCAGCAGCAAACCCAGAAGTAATCTGCGATAGAAAGCTTATAGTAGTCTGTGTGATTTTATTTTGTTATGTTAATAAAGTATGGAATGCACGTGTTAGATAGCAAGTGGGTTGACAAAATGTGTGTAGTTGCCAGATTTTTAAAAACTCCGCCCAACCCAATTGATTTATAGTATTGTATGAATAAAAAAATCGTACTTCAAAATTTTTCTTTTTTTTCTTATACCTACAATTGAAAAAATGTAACGAAAATTTAGTTGGCTCGATACAATAAAAAATTAAAAAAAAAAAAAAAATATTCAAAATTTCAGCTTCATAGCGCCAGTTAGGTATTTGTACCGGTCTTTGGCAAGATTCTTCGTAAGTATATCCGCTTCATTATCTTCTGACGGGACATATTCAATATTTAATACAGTTCCATGATATTTGTCACGAAGGTAATGATAGCGAATGTCGGTGTGCTTGCTGCCCCGATGCACAATTGAATGCGTACTCTGGTTGTCACATATGATTGTTATTGGCTTCTTAGTGTATTCATTAAAACCCATCTCCTGCAGCAGAATACTATGTAATATCACTTCTTTTGCCCCGGAACACATTGCGATGCACTCCGCCTTCATAGTACTAAGTGAGACCGCCTTTTGTTTTTTGGACTCCCACGCAATCAGGTTTTCGCCTAGGAACAAAACGAATCCACTGTACGATTTTATATCCGTACTATCAGAAGCCGAATCAGCATCTGTAAAGCAAATAAGACTTTGGCTGTTAGGTAGAAAAGTTAACCTACCCTGAGGCCTAGATACCTTAGATACCTGACTAAGCACTCTTTTTGCTGCCAACATATGCTCTCTATGTGGATGTCCATGGAATTGAGCTAGTTTGGATACCGTGTAAGCGAAATGGTAGCCAAGTATGTCAAACCACCAACAAGCGATTGATAGTTTTTAGTTTCATACCCAAAAAAAAAGAAACTACACTGCACTGCCAGCGACAAAATGATACCTATAGTTGAGTGGCTTACCACCGTGGTGCACCGGGGCAAATGTGTCTGTGTAATCAATACCGGCCACTTGTGTGCAGCCCTGCGCTACCAAGCGTTATGTTTCGTAGTAAATACCCACTTTGATCCAATGACGTTCTTGTTTTCTGGGCAGGTTACTAGGTTCCACGTGTTGTTTTTCATAAGTGCGTTATATTCAGTCTGCATTGCATTTTTCCATTCGCGATTTTGTGACGATTCTTCTTTAACCGAATTTGGTTTCTCAATTATATAATTGGCGCGTATACCCTTTTTGGGTATTTGGCCGAGCCTCTTCTCCTATTTGTGGTGTGCGTCTTGATGTTGTTCCAAAAAAAAAAAACTCTCAATTATTGCGTGTACATAACGGTTTTTATGTCCCATGACTCTTTTTGATTCACCGAATCATTCCGAAATTGACCAATTGTGTTTTTTTCGCGCCACAGCTCGATTTGCAATTGTTTCTATGTCATCATAGTCATTGTCATGATCATTATCGTCACTACTCGCAAAATTCTCTTCGAGTTCCTTCCTTTGCTTCTTCTTCACTTTTATTTTCTTCTTTCATCCCGAAATCTATTTCATACTGTACAGATATTTTTTATGAGTAGCTTTTTCAAGGAAGAAATACACTCTGATTTTTGCCATTGCTTGTCGAGAGGCGACTGCTATTAGAAAAAAAATTTCTTCATTTTGGTGTTTCTCGGAGATTCGAACCTACGTTCTTTGAATTCTGAATGGTAGTCGCGCATCAACCCATTCGGCTACGGCGAATAACATATAACACCATTCTACAAAATAATTTTCATTCTTTGTCCTAAAGTTTATTTTATGATTTTCTGCTTTATTATGAACAAAAACGAAGAGAAAATACCTTTTTTCGGTATAAAGTTTGCTTTCCTAATAGTTACAGTAACAATACTCAAAACAGAAGATTTTAATGATTTAGTTAGAGATTTGAATTTACCAAAAAGTAAAGCAGAGCTTTTAGGCTCTCGCTTAAAGTAGTGGAATTTGCTTGATGATGTTAATATTACGGATCAGCGGACTAGACATGAAATATTCTCAACATATTTCGTACAGCAGCTGGACTTTGTTTTTTTAATGACATAAAAGGTATGTTTGAAGAAATTGGAATACCTTGTGTTCCTAACGAATGGCGTTTATTCATTGACAGCTCAACAAAAAGTTTAAAAGCTGTTTTATTACACAACGGAAATAAATTTCCATCTCTTCTAATTGCTCATTCAGTACACCTCAAAGAAAATTATGAAAGTGTCAAAATTTTGATTGAATCTGTAAAATATCGCGAGTATAACTGGCAGCTGATTGGCGATTTTAAAATGGTGGGATTTCTAATGGGACTTCAAAGCGGATATACAAAGTATCCGTGTTATTTGTGCTTATGGGAAAGTAGAGCGGATTAAGTTAGGGTTGATGAAACAATTTGTTAAAAAACTGGATCAAACCTCAGAAGCTTTTGAGTACTTGCGAAAATTTTTTCCGAAGTTTGTTGGTCCGCAAATCAGACAAATTTTCGCCGATGAAAGATTTGCAACATTCCTGAATCATACTCTGGATTTTTAGGAAATAACAAAGTTAAAAACTACGAAAAGCTAGTTGAAAATATGCTGAAAAATTTTAAGGCGATGAGTTGCAGGATGTCATTGAAAGTACATACCTATGTTGCACGCTCATTTAGATCAATTCAAAAACAGCATGGGAGTGTATTCAGAAGAGCAAGTAGAACGTTTTTATCAGGACATTATGAGCTTTGAACAACGTTATCAAGACCAATATAATGAAAACATGATGGGAGACTATATTTGGGGTTTATTGAGGGATAGTACCTGCGAATAAAAGAAAAAGTAAAAGTTTACACTTTTAAATTATTTTCTACTTTTTTGTAAGTTATTTTAATAGTAAAAATTAATAAAAATGATAAAAATGTTTATTTGAATAGTTTCATTCTTAAATAAAAATTAGAATCATAGATTTTGAAAAATATCGTTCAAGCTGTTTCTTAAATCGGAAATCAACCTTTTTCATGCCGAATATTTTTTTTGTCTAATAACGATCTAAGAATTGAAATTTAATGCTTTTAAGTCAAAGTCAAATTTTGTGTTGACCCGTATATTGAGTACACTTGTTGAAATGTAATGACTTATTAATAAAATTGTATTCAAGTGCTTTAGGATGTATAATATTTTTGGTTTTTCCGTTTTTAGCAAAAATGAATAAATAGGTTGGCTGTCCGGGACGTGAACATATTAAATACAACAGGTTATGTGAAAAACATGGATTTTCCAAATTCAATCCGCACACTTGAAGTGTGCGTTAACAAAATTTTAAAAATTTGGAAACCCCAGATATTAGTGTGCAGGTCGAAACTAAATATTGTTGGATTATATTCTTACAGTACTTAGTTTTTGTTTGTTGAGCTCCCTTTACCAATATTCGATCTCTTTTTGGGTATAATCAAGACATTGATATTGAATGGTTTCGAAATCATGCAATATTTGAAAACTGGTTTGTGTGGTAGGTGTCGTGCTTTCTTTAATACCACCCACTTTTCATAATTATTATGCCATTGATATATTACGCATCTGTGCCAAATCCCTTTACTCTGTCATAAATGGTTTCGAAGCTACGCCATATCAAAAACTGGTCTGTATGGGAGGTGTCACGCCCTATTTACCAATATCGTATACTTTTCGGTGTTATTAAGGCATTGATAACCATGAACAGTGTAGAAACTACACAACAATAAGGAATTGGTTTATATGGGGACTGTCACCCCCCTTTACCAAGGCTGCCCAAATAAAATTTTTTCCAAAAATAATTTATTCACTTGAAAGGCCTTACTTTACTCTACTTTTCTACATAATTCCCATTACTATTGAGGCATTTATTCTGGGACCAGCTTTTGTATGCCATTGTCAAAGAAGATTGCCGCCTGATTAGACAACGACTGCTTCACAGTCGTTTTAACTTTGTCATCATCAAAATGGCGCTGCCCCGATAATTTAAACATTCGGACACAATTTCGTAAAGAACACTTATTGAGACAGCAGGAAACTTTTCAGCTAAGGACGAAATCGTGAATCGTCTATTCTCTTTCACTTCACAGTCAGTCCACTTTTTGAATCAGTTCATCGGTAATGACTGAAGGTCTTCCACTTCGTTCCTCATCATGAATGTTTGTGCGGCCATCTTTAAAGGCCTTAACTCATTTCTGCATTATTCCATCACTCAAATTGTTTTTACCATACACTTCACTGATTTGGTGATGAATGTCAACTGATTTGAAGCCTTAAGCACAGAGAAACCGTATTACAGCACGCACTTCACAGTCGGCGGGATTCTCAATAGGTGGGGGCATTTTAAAATCACACAAACAGATGTAGACTCGATCGGATGGTTCCGTAATGGTGTCTGTGGCCAATAAGATGACGAGGTTTCATTACAATCCGATAATTCGTTTGACAGCTTTTAAAATACGTACAAACGAACAAATATTCATTTTTATATAGTACGAGGTGTGTTTAAAAAATAAGGACATTTTTCATATTTCGCGGGCCACGTACATTCGACTTTTGATTATTACCTTTTTTTATGTTGGTGCACTTGTCTAGAAGATATGTTCACGGTTTTAGCAATAAAACATGTTTAGTTTGTTTGTGAGAGGCATAAATAAGACAAGTGCTTTGCGTGTTCGGCGATTTTCGGCTATCGAAAAAAATAGATAAAAGAAGTTGCATCAAAGTTTGTGTAGAAAATTGAATTAAGTGCTCAAAAACACTTGAAATGTTGATAGTGGTATACGGTGAGAGTACTTTGAGTAAAAAACATGTTTACAAGTGGTACAAGTTTTTCACAGAAGGTCGAGAAGATGTGAATGATGACGCTCGCTCTGGACGCCCCAGTACATCAACAACCTTCATTGGTTGAGAAATGTTGAGAAAGTGAAGAAAATTGTTATGGAGAATTGTCGAATCACAATTATTTAGAGAAGTTGCTGAAGGTGTCAGCATATCGGTTAGCTCATGCCATGCAATCTTTTCGGAAATTTTGGGTATGAAACGTGTGGCAGTGAAGTTCGTTCCAAAATTGCTGAATTTTTACCAAAAAAAAAACGTCGCATGCGTGGCACACGAATCAAGCTCAATCGTCCCAATGGTAGAGTCCAGGAGAGCCAAGACCAAAAAAAGGACGCCAAGTTCGATAAAATGTCAAGGTTTTGTCACTGTTTTCTTCGATTACCACGGCGTAGTGCATCAGTAAATAAGTAGTATTACCTTGAAGTTGTGCGCCATTTACGTGAAGCAATGCAAAAAAAATACCCCGGAATTGTTGAAGAAAAATGCATGGCATCATGATGATAACACACCTGCTCACACATCTTTGCTTGTGAGAGATTATTTGGCCAAAAACAACACCGTTATCATGCCTCAGCGACCATATTCACCAGATTTAGCCCCCCTGCGACTTTTTCTTGTTCCCAAGCTCTCCCTGGGAGAGCTTAAGGACATACAAAAAAAAGCGTATCAGAACTGCTTCGAGGATTGGAAAAACGCTGGCACAAGCACAATATGTGAAGGGGGCTACTCTGAAGGTGATGAAATCGAAATTGATAAATAAATAAATATTTTTGAGAAATATGAAAATTCACCTTATTTTTTTAACACACCTCGTATATCAGAAGATTTAAACGTTCTCTTACAGCTCTAGTTAATTGCATCAATGCACTTGAATATTACCTTTTAGCCTATTAGCCTATGTTTTATTTTAATTAAAACAAAAGCACAACAAATCTTTCACGGAACAAAATTACTTGTATTCCCAAAGTCCCTAGGAATTAACGTTTTAGTCACAAGGAACGTGTTTATGTATAACGCGACAAAAATGTTTTTGAAAACTATTGAAATCAAATATATTTTAATTCAAAAACTAACTTGATTGACTCACTGTTAAAAAGAACAAACTATAATGAACTTTGTAAAGCAAGATCAAGTTCAAATAGCCATAGCTTCTAAAATTGTAAACATAAAATTTCTTCTTTAGTTTATCCATTCTGAAAAAAAGTCAAAATGATTGCAGGATCACACTCTAGTTAGCAGGAAAAAAAATTGTTCTTTAATTTTTTTTGCTCGTTTTAAATGTCAGATACAAAAATAAAAAAAAATGTAAGCCTTATCTACTAGATAACTTAATACATATCTTCTACTCAAATATGAACGAGACGTTATCAATAAAACGGTCCGCAGATGACATATGGCAAAAATAAATTTTTCGTTTTTTGGTAGGACTGTCACATAGTTTGTTTAACGATGGAAATTCAAGTTGAACAAAGAATTTGTTTGAAATTTTGTTATTCCAACAAAATTTCGGCTTCAGACGCCTTAAAAATGTTGCAGATAACGTATGGGGACTCTGCTCTATCGCGTGCACGTGTTTTCCAGTGGTACAAATCGTTCAAAGAGGGCCGTACATCAACCCAAAAAACCACGCCAAAGTCGCTAAAAAATTAAGGTTATGCTGACTGTTTTTTCGATTACGAAGCTGTGGTGCACTCGGAGTTCCTTCCGCAAGGCCGATCGGTTAACGCTGAATATTATTTAGACGTTTTAAAGCGTTTGCGCGAGAACATTCGTCTTAAAAGGAAGAAATTGTGGGACAACAAGTCATGGTTCTTGCATCACGATAATGCACCAGCTCACACATCACGTCTTGTTCGCGATTATTTGAACAAAAATAATGTTAATATCGTTCCGCAAGCACCGTATTCGCCTGATATGGCTCCATGTGACTTTTTCCTGTTTCCAAAGCTCAAGTTGCCGCTCACAATTGAAGTCATAAAAGAGAATTCGAGTTTGACCACAACTTTGAGGCTTCGTTCGTAATTAAATGTATCACAGAATTTATCGGTAATAAAACATCCTGTAAATATTGCAAAAAATTATTTGTTGAAATCTTGTAAACATATTATATACGTTTACATATATTCCCATAATTATGAAAGTGGTCTAAGTCATATATTTCTTGTTTCGAGATATTTAATGAATTGCGTTTGAACGAGTTAAAAAGTATTTTAATTTATAATCTTAGTATATCTTTATAGGTATATCTTAGTCTTCATTAATGAAAATTTATTATCATTATGAAATTTTGTATGAATTTCATACGAAAATGTTGAGTTTTATTTGAAACAGTAACTTTAATGAAATAATTGACGAACATTTTTTAATTATTTTTTAAAAGTAATCCATTTTTATCATTTTTTGTAGTTTGAAAGATTCTTAAAATGTTCATAATAAACTGGGGGGTAGTAAACACATGATATCTTTAGGTTTTTCTTCCGTTACTTGTCTAGGGGTGGTGTATAATGGATATAATTTAATATCTTCGTATATTTTTGGTCTTCCTCTTTTAGGTGAAAGATCCAAAACGTGGAATTTATAGAATTTAAATCATCTAAAGAAGTTTTGTAGAACATTTATCAGGTTCTTTTTTTCAAGAAACGCATCCATTGAATTTGCAGCCAAGAGACAGATTCACCCGCTGTAATTTTTACTCATTTTGTTATTGATTCTTCTAGTGTCTTCGTCGAAATAAAGTCCGGCTGTGACATTTGTTTTACCTAAAATGGCTTTTTTTATTTTAATTTCTATCAAACCGAAATCACGGTCATTCGATAGAAAGGAATATATCGATACTAAATGTATGGTCTATCGTTTCAATGTTATTATTATTTGACTGAGCAATTTCCACCCGTGTTAATGCTACTTTAATGTTACGATTTTAACCTCAACACGCATCACTACAAGCTATTACGTGTTTTTATAATATAGTTATAATATCCTATTACTTCCTGTACACCTCTTGATGCTGTAGTTTCATCTCTTACAGACATCTTGACATTTTAATTATTGAAATTATGGAAGCCGAAATTATAAACGTACATATTTCGCTTATAATAGGCTAACGAAACAGACAATTTAGTGTACGGAAGTGCTTTTTGCCGTATATATACATATATAAGTGCTTTTTGTAAATTAAACGAAAATTCAAAGTAATCGCTGGAATATCTTTTGGCTTTTTTCTGGTCCTCTGCAAGACAGTTCCGAGTTATTTCGGCATTTTGTAAATGTACATCATGACTTTCTCTAAGAAAGGTCACACGCTATTTTCAAGCAATGTTTATATGTAATTTCTTCACATTTTTGACTTAGCCCACTTTCATAATTAACACTAAATGAATTCCGTATACGTTGAAATTACATCCACTATCCTAAGGTTCATTTTAACGATATCGTGAAAATTATATTAAATACAGTAGTTTAAGATGATGTGGATGTGAAAAAAGTGTTAAACTAATTTTTTTGAAATTTTGACTCAAACCACTGACATAATTATGGGCACATATGTAGTTTAATGAAAAATGAAGCACAAACGAAAGATAGTGAGTGTGATTTTGGAATCAGCAACCGGTTTCACATAAAATTAGCACATTGTATGCAACCTATGTACATGTTTTTGTTTTGTGAGAAGTGCACAGTGCTTTTTTTATCGGAAAATAAAAACCTCAATTTTTAAAAATAAAAATTAAGCACATTAGAGAGCCAATAACAAGTTATAAATATACAATTTCCAACTTTATTCACACCTTGTTTCGAATAAACTGAGTAACAAAAGTGGAACCTAACATAGCGGTACCAAATTTGTTAGAAGTAAGAAAAGGGAATAAGAACATATGAAAGGTTGGCAGAATATACCTGTTGACCATGTTCATATACATATGTACATGTGCCCATAATTTTGAAAGCTGCCTAAGTCAATCATATATTTTTCGTTACGAGGTAATTAAGAGTAAACGGCGGCCGTCGTCGCCGAATGGGTTTGAGCGTGACTATCATTCGGTAATTCCCGGATTTGAAACCCGCAGTGGCAACGAAAAACCAAAAATTAAGGAAAATTTTTTTTTCTAAAAGCGATCGCCCTCGGCAGGCAATGGCAAAACTACGATATATTTCTGCCATGAAAAAGCTCCTTGAAAAAATCATCTGGCGATCGGAAGCGGCGTACAACTGTAGCTCCATTAGTGGAAAAACATTTAAAAGCACACCATAAAAAACCCATATTTAACAAAGAGTGTAAGTGCTAATTAAATGTATGTGCCATTACCTGCCAATAATGCAAATGTGATAAAATATGAACTTTATTGAAAGTACAAATTTTAAAGAGAAATTCGTTCAAAATGAATTATAACTTTTAAAAGTAATTTGATCAATGCCTGGCACTGGCTTATTGCTTGAATATAATGGAAATATGGAATCCGGTACACCCCAATATGTTTTTTCTTTTACTGTTTTATGTTTTTTACTTTTCGCATTTTTTAAGGTCGAGTTTGGCTTGGAGAAAATTATTACCGTAGCTGCGCTTTCAGTTAAGAAAAGAGTTACCATCACGTCTTTTATCAGTGTTGGCTGTTTGATATAACTAATTAACCTTTTTTTTGTTAGCACTTATTATTTCAAAATTATAACTGTCGACAGTGACGTGGCTGCCGATATTCGTGTGCGTCGACTGTTTGTGTGGTGACGGGAAGTATTTCATTTTGGCACCTCGCCAGTAATTGCACGCTCTTACGAGTATAATATGATATAACATAAGGGGCCTGAGCAATTAAATTTTGCGGCTTGCATAAGTTTTCCAGCACTAGGTTATAGAAGTCACACGTCAGAGGATCACCTTGTCTGAAGACTTGTGTCGTATCTAATAGCTTTGAGAAGTCTTTCCCAATTCTGTCACACTACTGGTATTGTTTCATGTCATTTTATATAGTAATAGTTTTGTAGCGGCATATAGGCAACTACTTTTCATACTGTCGAAAGCGGCTTTAAAATTTGGTAACTTTTCGAGGGCTGAAACTACACTGATAATGGTTGATTGATAGTGAGCTTTCGTACAATACGTAATTATCAAAAGATCACCCTTCTCATGAATGGGGTCGCGACTATTTGAATTACAATTGGTAGACATGTTTGTGAACTTTCGACTTTCGTCGCCGTCATGCTTGCATAGCTCAGCCGGTTCTTCGTCTACTCCCACGCCTTTGTTGTTCTTTAGCCGCGAGTTGCTATTTACACCTGGCCATGGTAGGGTAACAGGGTCCCACCGTCAACGATTGGAGGCCGAATCTTCATATTCTCTGTGACATCTACTAGAGAGCCCAAGAAGTATTCCTTCCATAACTTAAAAATAGTCCTTACATGAGAATGCCCCGCCCTGTAAACCTTCTATAAGCCACCGAACATAATGGTATAATTTTCGGGAGTTTTTTCTATCGTCCAGCTTCTGAAGCTCTTCGTAGTCACGGTTGCCCACCTTGCTTTTTTCTTATGGATAACTAGCAAACCCGGCCCCCTTCGCTAGGCACACTAAAATAGAATAGATATGGTTTAGAACAGAAAATATATGATTTTCATATTATTTATTTCTTTATTCAAGCGCTTTGGCGAAATATGAAGTATGAAGATTTTTAAAATTATATTTTGCGAAGTGACATCAGCTTTACATTTTTATAACCCAGCCAACCTTAAGGGGTTATATACCTTGTGGTCCGGTGAAATTAGCGAAAGTTGGGTTTTTTTTAAAGATATGTAGCAATAATTTTATTGTATAAAAGTTTTTATTATTGGATATTACAATGTTTAAAGAAAAAAAAAAAGGCTTTGTTTGTGTAAAAATATTTAAAAATGGCGGAGTTATGGCGTTTTCCCCCAAGACCCTTTTTTTGGAAGAGGCTTGCGGTGGGCGCGATTCAAGTCCACCAAGTCAACTGAAATCAAAAAATCGAAAAGATTTCATTAGTATAGGGTTATATCTTCTTAGTGAACGATCAATATATTAAATATTTTGATTTTTGTGAAAATAGGAACATGTTTTTAAAAAACTCCACTTCTACAGTCCTAAAATTGGCATTAAAAAATTCATATCTGCAAAATAAAAATTTATACATAAAAAGTTGATCGTTCACTAAGAGGCGACATCAATTACGAACAATTTAAAAAAAAAATTATAAAAATCGGTTGAATACTTTTTTTGCAATCGCGTCCACCGCAAAAGCATTTTTGGAAAAACACGTTTTTGAGATAATCGCGTTTAAAGTTTCAAGTTTAGTTACGTTACGTTGTGACGACGCACAATTTAAAACGCTGTAACTTTCGATCTATTGCTCAGATCTCTATGAAATTTTTGGAAAATGCTCTCAAGGGATTGTACTTTACGATAAAGAAATAAAATTTATTTTGATTTTTTTGAAAAACACAAGGTATGTAACCCCTTAAGGCTTTTGATATAATTGTTACGTAAATTTATATAATTTAAACACATTTATTTTGCATTCTTAATTATTAATAGTTACTGCCCTCCTGCATCTCTACGAAAGCACTCACGAAAGATAGACAAAGTGTAATACTGCGGTGGTGATGGCCTACTATCTAGAACAGGGCTCGCAAAGAACAGGGCTTTCAAAGAACCACGGAGTACTTCGAAAAGTAAAATGGGAGTAAAAAAGTAACAAGAGAGTAAAAATACGTAAAAAAATACGTTTAAAGTGATGTTCATCGCTCGAAAGGAATACAGTCTCTATACAATCGGCAATAAAAGTAATTCTCACGCAATGGTGAAGAGCTGTAAAAGAAAATAATCCGGTTTTCGATAGAATGAATTAAACGTTTACGAAACGTAATTTCTATCAATATTAAATACTGCTATATTCAATTATTTATAGTAGGTGGTATAGTTGCTGCCAAAAATAAAACGTGCTTATGTTTTCAATAACATATTTTAATTTGCTATTGGTGAAATTGTGGTGACAGTTGAACTTCCAATCATATATAGCTTTCATACGTGTTTTTAATTATGATTTTATCAGTGTTCCAACTGTTGAGTTTCAAAAAGCACCAAAACGTTGGAGAAAAGCATTTTACAGTACTGAAAGCACAACATTTGTTAAATCAATAATAATAACACAAAATTTATTCGTTCATAATGATTCAGTTAAAAAATACAATTTAATTGTACAAGTTATGTCACAAATTAACTTCAAAGTCTATTTCCTCATAATTTTCAATTTGTAGCCTTAAAGTTGACTTCAAATTATATTCTAAATTTTGATAAACGTGCTTCGATGTAATCTGGTGTGATCTGTAGCCTGTTTCTGTAACCATTGTCGACTGAAATTGTCAATGACGGTGGTTGGGTTTGTGTAAAAAAAATAAATCGAATTGATCGATAACACTGGTAGTCAATGACGTGCTTCATTCTATTACTTTTTATTTCAATACGTGTATATAATATACATGCATACATATGTATAAATATCTTATAATGAAAAACTTCAGAAAGTTTTGTATCCTATCGAGCTTTAGTTTTTACCCTTAGTCTTAGTCTCAGCCAGAAGGTGCTACTGATGTCCTCACTACAGATTAGGCGATACACCAAAAAAGATGTTTTAGTCTGTAATTATTTAACTTGTTGGTTATATTGTTTCTCTTTGTATGTTTACATGCATGCACATACTTAACTACATGAATGAAATATGCAAAAACGACCTCACCCAACTCACGAATTTTCAAATTGAAATTCTTTGCAGACAGATAAGTAGATATACAAATAATTTTAAATTCTGAATTGAAAATATGTACAATAATTATAGCATGCATAGCAAAAATAGCATATCCTTAGCTCTTCCTCAATTTAAAAAATTAGTTATTTATCAATATTATAATTTCTGTATATATGTATGTACTTATACATTTTGGTTTTAATGCTTATTTTCTGAATGGTGTCAAAAAGCATTGTTTATTCGATTTCACATATACATTGTGTATAGGAATATCATTTGTCTCGTTGTCACTTTTTGCCGATCAATGCTCGCAGAAACCCTTTTTCTCGACCAATCCAGCAATTTGGATCGAATCGATGTGACCTCATCATGATCGACCATTTTGTTACAGAAACGAGTTACTGGTATATTATAATTTTCACAACAACAAATTTCTCTTTTTAATTCGTTTTTTATGTTGAGCAAAGTATTTATTGAAAGAAGGGACAGACGGTTACGAATTTTGGTTTTAAAAGTATTCATTGCGCTGAAAACGGAGCCAACTTTTGGATTTAAGTAAGGCAATGCCAAAAGCCAGACTCACTCTTGATTTTATCCACAAATGAATCTATTAAATTATTGTATTATTGTAAATGAATATTTCTCCTCCCTCGGTCAATGCTTGCCAAAGTCTCAAAATCTGTGACAAATTCTTTGGCCAAACGCAGTATACTATCCTTTTGCATATATCTTTCAAATGGGTTAATGCGATGATATGAGGATAGATATTTTTTATTTTTTTTAACATTTCGAAGTTACGAGTCTTACCTTTTTCTATTTCCATCTATTTTCTGAACTTGCTTGCATAGATTAGCAAGCCTCTTCGCATGTAATAAAATTGTATATCGGCTTCACCAATAATGCCTTCTAAAAAATTAAATTCGACTACAGATCGTACTTATTTTGTAATTAGAATTTTAAATCGGTAATAAGTTTTGTATAATCAGCACTTGATGCCTCAAATGCAAGTTTTCCTCTTTCAACACCCAAAAGCACATCAGCCAATTAAACCAGGCAGATATGCTATACATAGTACATACATATAATTGGCATTCCTACCCATTGTTGGGTGTTTGACCGAGCTACCACTACAGTTTTATGTCACCTCTGAATGGCAGATAGTTTTTTATAAGAAGCTTCTTCATTCTAGAAATACGGTGGCCATGTAAGATATAGTTCGCATTATTGTTATACACTTTTACTGACAAGATAGATCGAAAAATGCGAAATCAGATCCATCATGCTGCGATAGATGGAAGACATATTTTTTGTGTTTTAGATGTACATACGTACGATCCCAGAGGCCAACATCGACTCGGATCAATATCTTGTTGCAGCCAAAATATGCAAAAACATACATCGAACTACGCAAAGAATTTACCGCATAAAGAATGGATGCTGCCTATAAGGCCTCGCTGCGATCGGGCTACTGAGAGCTGAGAAAGGAAGAGAGACGTATTATCAGAATGAAGAAACAAGAGGCCGAATTACGTGAGTGTGAGATGCTGGTTAATGGGAAAAACGCCCAAAAACGCCCGAATGTTCGGCGGCTAACAGAAGGTTTCAAGACCGGATCGATTTTTTGTAAGAACAAAGACGGATCTGGTGACATCCAGAGAGTGCTTGAATTATGGAGGGAACACTTCTCGAACCTGCTAAATAGTGACAAATGTCACAGAGAATGTGAAGATTCCGATAACCCAATAATTTGCGGTGGGACTGTGGCTCCTCTATCCGACCATGACGAGAAAAGAATGGCGACAACGCGACTAAAGAACAACAAAGCTGCGGGAGTTGACGGTCCGCCGACTGAGCTATTCCAACACGGCGGCGAGAAGCTGGTAAGGTGCATGCATCACCTTTTATGCAAAATATGGTCGGATGAAATCATGCCTGACGATTGGAATTTAAGTGTCGAATCAATTGCCCAATCTACAAGAAGGGTGATACTGCAATCTATGTCAGTTTAGTGTATATCGCGTATAACGTGTAATATCACGTATAACGTCCTAGCGAGCATATTAAGTGAAAAGCTGAAGCCTTATCAGTGTGGCTTTAGACCTGGAAAGTCCACACTCAATCGTGATATAACACGGTGCTACAAAATAAAAAAAAAAATCGAAAGAACTCTTCAAGTGATATAGTGCACGTTTTAGGTCAAGATCAGTACAAGACAAAACTGTATTTAGAAAATTCAAAACACCCTCAAATTTTTTATTTAGTACATATTGGTGGTTTTTTGATGAAGTAAAAATACATAACTAACCCATTTTTCAACCGATCTATTTTTTTCAATATGGGGTTGTATGTGCGTTATGAATGTATATAAGATTGAACGACTGACCTTCAATTTTCAATAACAAGCTCTGATTTGTGCAATTTTTCCACGTTTTTTTTTTTCAATGTGATGCAATTTTTTAGCCACTATTCTCCAATAAAATGTGCTCGAAATAAGCTATTTTTCATCTTCACACATTGAAAACTGTAAGAGTTACGAATTTTTTTTAAGTTTTTCTTTCCACATTTTTAAAAATCCAGTTGAACCGAGACTGCGAGAGAATACCGCATGGCCGATAGTGCTTTACTGCTCATTGTGGCTAATTTTGAAAGACAGCAATAAGTTTACATAACTATGAATACATCTAACATATAAAAACTCATTATAACCCAAGCTTACCTAATCCAAACTGACCAACCGAAGCTTGCATGACACAGCTGAACCGTTCGCATTTTGCTGGTAAAAAAGTAACTTAATAAAGTAACTTTTAATAAGGACATTTAATTCAAAAATGCTTCGTTTTTATGTATTTAGCCACTCTTGTATTACATGGAAAAAACTCAGGTCAGGTTGCGTTAGATTCGTTCAGGTTAATGAAGTTTGGTTAGGTTGCTTTTAGTCACGAATTTCCTGTAAGGTTATGTTATTTTGTGTTACGCTAAGTAAAGATACGTTACGTTTATTTGTAGATGTTTTGAATCGAGTACATATAGAAGTACAATGCAATCGGATCAATTGTGTTACGTAGGGCTCTATTTAGTGAAGTGAGATTAGGACAAGTTATTCAAGGTTACGTCGAGTTTGGATAGGTTGGCATTGCAAACGAATCAAAAAGACTTCCTTTTGCAATGCAGAAAAGCAGCACAATGGGTTCGATTGTCTCACATTGTGTACGGTTGGATTGACTTCGATAACGTTAGGTTAGGTGAGGTTTAGTTAGGTAATACTACGTTCGGGTAAGTCAGAAAATTGCAGAAGTAAGTCAGCAAATTGCGTTACTTTTTGCATTATTTTTTTTTTACGTTATTATATTCTTCTACAGTCTCTGTTCAACTCGAGAATGTTCTGTTTTTATTTTATTTCTACAAAAACGTTCTTCACTTGGAACATCTCTTATCAATTTTGATGAAATAATGCTTGCTAGATTCGGAATGGACACATGTATGAGTAAATATACTTAATTATACACGTATTTCGCGTTTAATAATGGAGAGCTGCATTAAATTTGCAAATATGAAAGTAGTGAACATAACTTTCAGTTTACTGATTTTTTTGTTTTACAAAAAAATACGTTACTTCGACACATTTTGATCGATTTTTGAAATTAAATGCTTTTTACATTCGGAATAGACACACCTATAAGACTTTCAACTAATAAATAAACCTTTCATTTCAATATTATCGAAAATATCTCGTTAAACTTGCAAAAATTTGAAAAATTTAATACAATTTAAGTTTTGTGTTGAAAAATCAGTGGATATTATTGCTGAGCGTGAAAAATAGAAGACCTACGTTCAGAAGAACTAACATTTACCTCAACAAAACTGTTTCAAGATTGGAAATCGGATAAAATGCAGACGAGCTCCGAATTTTTAAGTGTCGGAAAACACCCAAAATCGGGTTTTTAACGATAAATAAAAAATTTGAGGGTGTTAAAAATTTTTTGAACACGGTTCCGCATTGTTCTCGGTTAGATCTACAGTGCGCATAATGTCACTTCAAAAGTTCTGATTCACTGTAGCACCGTGTAATACGCTAAAACTTGGAAAATACCCATGAAAGGAGAATCGACACACTCCATCTTTTTGTCGATTTTAAAGCTGCATTCGGTACGGAAAGGAGTTACCTATATTCCGCGATGTCTGAATTTGGTATCCCCGGAAAACTAATACTGCTTTGCAAAATAACGCTGCTCCATACCAGCATCGCCGTCAGAATTGGGAGGACTTCTCCAAGTCGTTCGCCTTTTCCAAACTGGATAAAGAAGCAAAGCGAATGTATTTTTTGATGAACGGGAACAAAACGAAGTACTCCTGCCATCAAACAAACAGTCGTCGCACTTGCGTGACTGTTGACAGTTATGATTTCGAGGTTGTAAAAGACTTCGTTTACTTAGGAACCAGCATTAACACCGATAACAATGCCAGTCTTGAATTCCAACGGAGAATTTCTCTTGCCATTAAGTACGACTTTGGACTATTGAGTGATAAAGTCCTCTCTCGACGAACAAAACTAACACTCTACAACGCTCTCATTATGCCCGTCCTAACGTATGGCGCAGAAACTTGGACGATGACAACCCCAATGAGGCGTCCCTTGGAGTGTTTGAGAGGAAGATTCTTTTGATGATTTTTGGCCCTTCGCACGTTAGCGACGGCAAGCGTTGTAGGAGAGGGTACAATGAGCTAATAAGGCTAATGAGCGAATAAAGATCCATCGGCATCGGTGGCTGGGTCATGACGTCTTAATGGGTACAAACGTTCCGGCTCTGAAAGTTTTCCATACGGTTCCAGCTGGTGGTAGCAGATGATGAAGAATGTCTCCTCTGCGTTGGAAAGATCAGGTGGAGAAGGACTTGACTTCACTTAGTGTTTCTAACTGCCGCCAGTTAGCACGAGAAAGAAACGACTGGCGCGCTTTGTCAAACTCGAGCAAAATCGCTTAAGGGGTTACGTGCCAATCAAGAAGAAGAAGAAATTAAGTTTGGAAATTGTGGAAAGAATAATATGTGGAATAATAAGCTTTCTACTTATAAAATAATTTCCCACTGTACAATTTGCACTTTGGCAGTTCTTTACTGATAATATTTTAAATAGATGGCTAGATTGAGAGAAGAATCGAGTTTATTTATTTTATTTTTTATAAAGAAAAATATCATGTAATTTCATAATTTTCAGATTTATTTATACATAAGTCGAATGAGGCGTTCATAAAAATGTTACCATTTAGGGTAAAAACTTCAAACTGATAACTCGCTTTAAGTGCGTTAGCGGCTCTTTTCGAGACTCACCCGAACCATTATTAGTGATGTTTCGATATCACTCTATAGTCGATGCCTGTACTGATAAAAAATATATTGAAGTACTTGATGATACTCAAATTATCACTGGGAAGTATTTAATTCCCTGGTGCACTGATGCTCAAAAGTACTTGTATGCAAATTTTACTTTAATGGTAGTTTACAATATAAAAACTCGACTCCTGTGTGCTATTACTATTTAAATGAAAGAATAAACTTCCCTGCTCTATCCAGAGTTAGAATTCTTTTGAACACCGAAGCTAAACGTAGCTTATTATCCTGGAAGCCTATGTCTGATAGAATTATGTGGGCACACTTTAAATATATAGTTAGAACTATTATTCAATAGTACGCACTGGTGGATGAATAAAATGATGAATTTTGGGGACAGGTGAATGCTACATACGACTCATTGCCTCGTGGTAGCATACTTATTACTGTAGGATATTTAAATGCAAAAGTGGAAGCTATCAATACATCGCTGGAGCACGCGATAGTTAGGCTCGGAGTGGGTACGAAAAATCATAATGGAGAACGCTTTATAGCTTTTTGCAATCTTGATACTTGATGCCACCTTATTTGAACATTTACAGACAGACAGTGCTCAGCTAACCAAATTGGCCACATTGCAATCTGCCGACGCTATAAAAATGCCTGCTAGATGTGCGAAATAAAAACGAAGCAGATGCTGGTCTTTTACAGGGATCCCCATCTTGCCGCTCGTTTATATACAGCTCGTATAAAAAGGGAAGCACTCTGTAATAAACGCACTTTTAGAAACGAGATGGATAATTTTCTTTACCCAAACCGAACTGATTTGGCCTCACAATTACAGCAAGATCAATGGATGGGATTTTGTTAAAAACACTATCAAAACCATCGCGAATAGTACTGTTGGTTCTGTCTCTAGGGGCAAAGAACAATGGATACTCGACGAGATGTGGAGTGTTATCAGTATGCCCAGAAATATTAAGAAGAGAATCGCCAACTTGTCAGATCGTACTGTTACTCAGTTGGAAAAAGTTCTGTCTCGTTCAGTCTCGTTGACGTAGTCCAATGCCACAGCAGGCGATTCACGCAAGTTATTTACAATAACCAAAGTGCTGGTCGATAAGAAGCTTAATACGTCACATCCAATTAAAGATCTAGACGACAGATGTCATCTGCTTCGCTGGATACAGCATTTCTTTTCAGTGCTAAACAGTCTATCAATACACCCAGTGATCCACCTCATAATGTCATTGCCGTATGAACTCACGCATCAAAGTAACACCGCCTCACCTGGTCGAAGTTTCTGCAGCAATGAAAGCACTTCCAAATTTAGAAGCTCCTGGGATTGATGGTAAGCAGCCAAATTGTACAAGTGCGTCGCAGGGAGGGATTAAACTAAAAAATTTCAATAATTGGAGAGCGATCTGCGTTTTACCCACAATTTTAAAAATAGTAGTCAGAATTATACTGAACTGTATTCAAATTCACCCCGAAACAACTATCAGCTCTTGTTACTCAAGCTTTCGTAGCGGCTCTTCATGCGCTTACCAAATTAACACGCTGCGTATCAAGAGTGAATGCATATGGACAGCTTTGCGGAGTAGGGGAATCCCAGAAAAACCTATAGCTTTTATTAAAGAAAGATATAACAGCGTAAACTACCGGGTGCTCCACGATGGGGAGCTGTCAGAGCCTCTTCGAGTGAATAACATAAGCGTCAGTACCAAAGAAAGGATATTCAATGCATGTGTTAAATCTGTTGATATATGGCTTCCCAACTCTCACCAATCGCTTCCTCAGATGTATACTACGAATCTTCTGGCTCCGAAAAATAAGCAGTTGCTTAGGATTACAAATCTGTTCGATATTACCTGTGAATTGCGAAGAAGGAAATGGCAATGGATTGGTACCACAATTCGAAAGGATGACGACAACGTGGCCAAACATGCATTACGGTGGAAATCGTTGCAACGAGTAGCGCGTGCAGTTAGAAGATCTTGTGTAACATGCCGATTCCGAAATGGTAACTCTCGGCTTATCATGGAGCGAATTGACGGTCATCACTCAAAACCGTTTCCGATGACGTACTGGAGTAGTTAACGCCCTACGCTTCATTAGGAGTTAAAAGAAAACATATATGTATATATATATTAGGGTAAGGCTTTCTCAAGTGGGCCACAAAATTACCAAAGTGAATATTTTGCGATGAAATTCAGGCAGGACTGAGTTCTATCATCCAGAAGCACACTTAGAAAATTTTGTTGTAAAATTCTAAATAGGTTTTTTTTTATTAACTATCGAAGTTTTTTGCAGCGCTTGAATAATTATCACATTTCTCGTAAAGTAAATATCCGATTACAACGATTTTTCAACTGCAGACTGATAAAGGATGATATTTTCCAAAAACGTTATTTTTGTTCCGAAACTTGATGTTTTGTTGTTGTAAATATTTTTTTTTAATAAACAATTAAAAATTTAACTAATTTCTGCGCCTCTGGGATGAAAATTTTTTAAGGATATTAACGTAATAAACATCTGTGCATTTATGTATGAAAAAAATGCGTGCAATTCGAAAAGGATTAATTACAATTAATTTTTTTGTGCCAGAATGCGCGCTTCGACTTACGCGGACGCGCACGAACACACAAACGGCGGCTCGCGGGCGGCTTGCGAAAAACCGTGTTTCGGACACATCTCAACGCGATATGCTTCCGTAAGATCAGTTTTGCCGACTTTTCTATTACTGGTGTTTACTTGTTTTTAAAGATTGGCCATATGAATAATTTACGTATAACAGAATTTGCGCTTTGACTGTCGCGGAAATGCGTAATGATAATTAAATCAAATGTATTCAAAGGAATGTATAAGCTGTCATGCAAGGTTTCATATATACTTCTTTATTACTAGCGTTTATGTTTACACATCAGATCTATACATTGTAAGCTCAGTCAGCACAATGCAATTATTCAAGCGCTGCAAAAAACTTCGATAGTTAATAAAAAAAAACCTATTTAGAATTTTACAACAAAATTTTCTAAGTGTGCTTCTGGATGATAGAACTCAGTCCTGGCTGAATTTCATTGTAAAATAGTAACTTTGGTAATTTTGTGGCCCACTTGAGAAAGCCTTACCCATTAACTTCATCCAGTGTCAAAGCATAACATATATAATTTACCAACCAAGGATAAAAGACCAAATGATAAAAAACCGGTACTTTGTAGAGTGACGCATTATGTTTCGTAAGCGTTACAAAGCTCTCATTCGTACAAATGTGTGGTGCTGCCTAATATTTGCTGCTGTTTGCAAGCTTGTTTCAAGCATGTACTTTTAGAAATCAACTAAATGAGAGGTTTTCACACCGTTCTCGTTAGCCCTCCTTTGGGCACTCGGGTCTGGCCAGACTTTATCGACTTTGGACGTGAATTTAACATATTTCTATTATACATAGCTAACTACTTCAGCTTCCAGGGAGCTTTCTGAAATTAAATTTTCTATCGATTTATGGATGTAACCTTTTAAAACGAAACAGGAACAGGGCGAAAAATGTTAGACCCAGGTGTCCAACAGAAAGTTTTAAAAACAGGTGCCCAACGGAGGGTTAAAATTGTATTTGTTATACGTTATCCGATAAACTTTTCTGAGTGTGAACACCCCTTTGCTTTTTTCTCCTTAAAATGATAATGAATCTAAGCAATCAATCAATCAAGTTGCTGTAAACCAAGTATTTGCTCATTGCGTCGGTTTTATGATATTTGTTTTTCTTAATGCAACCAATTTTTCGATAAAGGTGCCATTTTGGCCAATTTACCATATTGAATTGTTGATAATATTAGTTACCATGCACTATAAAGAATTTGTCAAGCTACAGGTGGTAGCAATACTAGAGTCACCGTATTAAAGATGATTAGTGGTTTGCACAAGCAAGCTGCGGCGATGAGGGATTCGCCATAAAAATATTAATAGGACTATGAATAAGTTCGTGCGGTTTTACAACAGATGGCGTAACTTGATTATTATTCCATCGATCCACATTTCCAAACATTCATTGGAGAGCTACTGTCGTAAGGCACAAACGTCAGTATAAGTTTTTTATTTGAAGCGTAAACAACAATATTTTTACCACACTTGAAAATGTCGAATTTCGTGCCAAATAATGTGTTTTTGCGGGGAATTCTTCTTCATTATTTTAATATGAAGAAAAAAGCAGCCAAAAGTCATCGTATCTTGGTGGAAGTTTATGGTGAGCATGCTCTAGCTGAGCGAACGTGCCAGAAGTGGTTTGCACGCTTTAAAAGTGGTGATTTTGGCTTGGAAGACGAAGAACGCGAGGGTGCGCCGCCAAAGTTCATGGATACCGAATTGGAGGAATTGCTCGATCAAGATCCGGCTCAAACGCAAGAAGAGGTTGCAAAAACTTTGGGAGTTGATCAATCAACCATTTCCAAACGTTTAAAAGCCATGGGAATGATCCGAAAGGTAGGCCATTGGGTGCCGTATGAATTGCAGCCAAGAGACGTTGAACGCCGTTTTATGGCATGCGAACAACTGCTTCAACGGCACAAAAGAAAGGGTTTTTTGCATCGAATTGTGACTGGCGATGAAAAGTGGGTCCATTACGACAATCCAAAACGTCGGGCAACGTATGGATACCCTGGCCATGCTTCAACATCGACGTCGGCGCAGAATATTCATGGCCTGAAGGTTATGCTGTGTATCTGGTGGGACCAGCTGGGTGTTGTGTATTATGAGCTACTGAAACCGAATGAAACGATTACGGGGGATGTCTACCGACGACAATTGATGCGTTTGAGCCGAGCACTGCGAGAAAAACGGCCGCAATACGCCGATAGACACGACAAAGTTATTTTGCAACATGACAATGCTCGGCCACATGTTGCACAAGTGGTCAAAACATACTTAGAAACGCTCAAATGGGATGTCCTACCCCACCCGCCGTATAGTCCAGACCTTGCGCCATCCGATTACTATCTCTTCCGATCGATGCAACATGGCCTGGTTGACCAGCACTTCCGTAATTACGATGAAGTCAAAAAATGGATCGATTCGTGGATTGCGGCAAAACCGAATTTTCACAAAGGGAATCCGTGAATTGCCAGAAAGATGGGAAAAAGTAGTAGCAAACGATGGACAATACTTTGAATATTAAATTTGTAACCATTTTACGTCAATAAAGTTTCAAATTTCGAAAAAAAACCGCACGAACTTATTCATAGTCCTATTAATTTTCACATTTTTTCAAGCAATGGCATTCAGACTTACATATGAGACGTGATAAAAAGACATACTGCTATATCTATATAATTGGCGCTTATACCTTTTTTGGGTGTTTGGCCGAGCTCCTCCTCCTATTTGAGGTGTGCCATTTGATGTTGTTGCACAAATGGAGGGACTTACAGTTTTAAGCCGACTCCGAACAGCAGATATTTTTTTAGGGTTGGTGTCGAAATTCTGTATGTACAAAATTCTAAAAACAAAATTCTGCTTTTTAAAAGTCTGCTTTTTAAAATTCTGCTTTTTTAAAATTCTGCTTTTTTTAAAATTATGCTTTTTTTAAAATTCTGCTTTCTAAAATTCTGTATTACAAAATTCTGTATTAAAATATAATGTTAACAATGTTAAAGAGGTAATGTAATTATTTGATTTATTATTATTATTATTTTTTATTATTATTCGAGATATTAAATAAAAAATAATAATAATAATATTTTGTTCAGTTTCGATAGAATCCATAGTATTTTAGCGTAGAACTTCTTTTCGCGTGGGCGGCCTTCGGCCTTCAAAAAAATAACCCTCATCAGTCCAACTCCGGCTACGCAATCCACAGTATTTTTGCGTGGAACTCCTTTCTGTGTTAAAACCATTGAGGCCTTCCAGCCTTTTTTTTATTCAATATCTCGAAAACTAAGCGAGATATCAAAAAATTTTACTCCTTCATTTCGTTTTCTTTTGTCGATTTCTATAAGAATCCGCCATAAGATTGCGGCGCCACGGAAACTGCAGAATCCCCTCGTACATACATATGTACATACCTATATTAATTATTTATGATAACAGTTATACATTGGTATGTACATATGTTTGCAATCAAATATTACCTAGAGATGAGAACTTTGACTCTCTTCTTGTATGACGAAAATCACAAAACTTGAATAAAGCAGAATTTTTCGCATTAAACATGCAGAATTTTGAAAAAGCAGAATTTTAGAAAGCAGAATTTTAAAAAGAAGAATTTTAAAAAAGCAGAATTTTTTTGCAATTTACAGAATTTTGTCACCCAGAATTTTGTAATACAGAATAATGACACGCTCCCATTTTTTTATGAGGAGTTTTTTCGGTGGCAGAAATATATCTGGAGGTTTGCCACTGCCTGCCGAGGGGCGACCGCTATTATTCTTCATTTTGGTGTTTCACGCAGATTCGACCTACGTTCTCTGAATTTCGAATGGTAGTCACGCATAAACCCATTCGACTACGGTGGCCACCAGACATATTAATATTTAACGTAGTATTCAAAAATGCACTATAAAATTTCTTTAGTTCATTTTTATATGTGTAGAAACATTGTAAATGACATAAACATTTTTATAGTTCCCCGGAATTTCGTAATATAAAGTACATGTTTTAAATGCAGGATTCCATAATTTTCATAATAATGGGGTCAATATGTACGCATGTGGGGAAACTATTGCATCCAGGGATTTCCAAGAAATTTATTCTGGTTACTTAAAGCATTTAGAAAATGTAACAATAAAAGTTGCATAAAAAGAAATTAGTTTTTTTTTCAAGTTTTGTAACCAAGACGAATTTAGAACAGCTGAGATTTTCGGTTCGGTGATTCCTTTTTGTCAAAATTATGTTCTTTTTTTTTTTTAATTACATTGTTTACATATATGTGGATCTAGTTTGCGACAATTTTGACAATTAAATAATAATATTGAAAAGAATGAGAAAGTGTGTTTTGTGCTCGAAAAAAGTTGAGACCGGTAAGAGGCCGTTTTTCGAAGTTCCAAGCGAAGTGCCCAAACGTGTTTGTATGCAGTAAATTCACGCTCTATCGAATTTTTTTACTTTTTTATATCTTACAGTTGTGCACACATACGGGGTTGGCTGCGGAACAATCCTACTCATCTAACACCCCTTCTCCTTGTGACCTATCCCATCGAAACAGTATGTTTCTTGGGCCTACCCTTAGATGAGGTTAATGGTGCCGATCGGTGACTTCACCGCGCCTAACATGGCCTGGCAAACTGCTACTACAATAACAACTGCGGAACTGTGATAATGATACTTGCGCTACGAAGGTCGACTAGTGGCTATAACGTTCCACTCACTAGAAAACACTATAGTCAAAAGGCATATGAATGGCAATATGCTTATAATTGAGGAGATTGGTAATCCCGTACCGTTGAAATATTGTAAGCACGTTGTAACGCATGAGAAAGAATCGATTGTTACGCTTGTAGAATCGAGTTGGAAACAATTTACAAACACGTTATTGCGCCCAGAAAAACCCGTAGCCAGTATGCTAAACTTCGACCTGCCATAAAGTAAAGCAAAAAATATTCATCAGTCCTAGTTATTGAAATTTTAGCTGTAAGTTTTTTAGAAAAATAATATAATATATTTTATAATGTTTAAAATATTATATGTATTATGATAATTAAAAACTAAAAATCAAAAATAGTCGTTAGTAGTGATTACTTGATTGTGGAGGGCA
The DNA here is from genome assembly GCF_027943255.1 of Anastrepha obliqua. Taxonomy (NCBI): domain Eukaryota; kingdom Metazoa; phylum Arthropoda; class Insecta; order Diptera; family Tephritidae; genus Anastrepha; species Anastrepha obliqua. The sequence goes on along the minus strand of NC_072893.1, from coordinate 98,753,300 downwards.
GTTATAAAGAACTCACAGTCACAAACGCATTTTGTAGTTGTTGCAATAGCTAAAATACATTTACATCCATTGCTTGTATTCTGGCGCAGTAGCACATTGTTCAAAAGCGACAATCGTCGTTCATAAGATACTCGAATCGTACCACTCGCAATTCTACATCAATGGCATCTTTAGTAGCATGTGGATCGTTTGCCATAATTTCCATGAGTTTATTTAATAATACCTCCTCAAATTGGGCGTATTTGTCAAAACCTTGAGAGAAATCACGCTCTGTGGTAATTGCTGGTATGACCTCCTCATAAATAGTAATCAGGCAAAGAATTCTTGATCCCTATAACTACATTAAAAAACAAATGTACTGGAAAAGAATTAAATTTGACCATATAATTATTCAATGAATGCCACCTTATTAACTTCTCGCCATAATTGTAATGCATTTGTTTCTATAATTTCTTTTCACACGCAATTCGTCTTGAGATGTGATCTACTGATTTCCGTAATAGGAATCACTTTCACAAGATCAAAATACATTTAAATGTTGTTGCTCCAATGCTATCACACCTAGTAGATTCGCTTTGTTAGCAACCAAATAAATACGTGTACATTGTATTTGATGCTTACCAAGTATGATACTTGCACATGACCATCGAAGTACAAAGCATACTTGTTACGTGGTAATCTTTCGCTAATATGCATTTCTGAGTCCTGGTGCCGGAACATCATAGCCAGAACTTTCTTTGTCTTATATTTTGTGGAAAATATGAAAAACTAACGTTATAATATGGCAATGAAGAAGCAGCTACAAAAACACTTAAAGTCAAGTGCAAAATATTTAGGCATAACGATTGACTCAAAACTCACATGGAAAAAACACATACTGAACAAGAGAAACGATATGAAAAACCAATTCCGACAACTCTACTGGTTACTAGAAAAACAATCAACCCTAAACAAATGATATACCGACTAGAAATTTGGGGGACTGCCAGTAAATCAAACCTAAAAATCATAGAAGTCAATGTAAGATGTAAAGGACAATCACAAACGCAAATTAGTACATAAGAAATAACGATATTCATCGCGAACTTGGCATAGACACTGTCACTGAAACAGTAAAAAGAAACAGTAGTAAGCATATCTTGCGACTACCATATTAGAACACAAAAACTATGAAATGAGAACTTCATCCAAGAAGACTAAAGCGCAAAACACCCACAGATCTTGCTCGTACTGTAATATAAATAAAATTATAGAAAACTATATATAAACACTTTACGCAAATCCCTAAGTTGCATTATTGGCATGTTTTGCATCGTTCATCGGCACAATGTCTATGATTGCTTATTACTGATGCTTTCCATTTCAATTCAACCGGGCTATTCGGGTCATGTTCTTCGATTTCGATGTAACTCAAATATGTTGCTCTCTGGTCAAAATAATGAGACACGTATTTTTTTGTTCGCCCGAAAAAAATTTTTTTCAAGAGTTATCGGCAATTTTGTTTTTCGGCTCAAACTCGATTTTTTTTAATTATATAAGAAACAATTTTTTTTAAATGCCCATAACTTAGTCAAAAATGAACCGATTTTAATAATTCTGGGTTCAAAATGATCGTAATTACTTACACGAGCGACTTCATGTAGAAACAATTGCAAAAAAGTAGTTGAAAATTTTTTATTTAGCAAAAAAGGAAAAAAATTTTAATTTTTTCGAAATTCAATATTTCAAAAAGTGTATTTTTTTTTTATAACTTTTTCCAAATCAAAAGGACATCTCAAACTTTAATAGAGCTGAATGCCTAGTAGCTAAAATGCGTTGTTTTTGAGTAATGAATTTTTGAGTAAAAAACCTGTTTCGCACTTTTTGAATTGAAATGGAAAGCATCTACTACAAATTCTCCAGTCTGATCACAACGGAGAGTAGTGTTGCCAATTTAGCGACTTTGTCGCTAGAATTGACGACTTTTGCTTGAGTCTTGGCGACAAAAAAAAAAGTTTCGACGACAAAAATGATTTGGCGACTTATCTGGCGACTTTTGGAGAGCAAATCAAAACCGATTTAGGCAATAGATACTTTTCTGTCAACTTGATTACCCGTGAATACCCTTTAATATTTTTCCATAAAAATTTAAAATGCCAGTCTTTAATGGACACTTAATAAAATAAAAAAAAAATCCGATCCACAAATTCCTTCATTTTCCCCCTAAAAAAAATCACTTGATTCTTTTGGCTGTCACAGTGGTGTTCCCCCTTAAGGCGTAGCTTTTTTATGACACTTTTTCTTTACTATGCTTAAATACATTTTATAAATCCATTTCAAGACTTTAATTAATAATAATATAGTAAATTGTTATATGATTTGCCTGATTTTATTATAAAAGCGTAATAGTTAATATTATTAATTTTATAAATTTTCAAATTTCCATTTGAATCCAGTACTGGATCAACTTCGTAAATAACTTTTTCAACATTTCTTGAATCACTCATGCTTTCCAATGATATTTTAAAGAGACAAATGTTTTTCAGACACAAATTAACAAAGCATTAGAAAATTTAGCAGATTTATCGAATCATAATAAAAAAACCAGTATTTCAGGAGATTGAAACTAACTTCCGTTGATCTCAAATTTCAGTAGAGTTGGTGTTACTGGTTTAATTATAATTCATTTAAAAATTTTAAGTCCGCAGCTGGTCTCTTGTGCACCTCTCAGAATGAAATTTAGGATCCGCCCCTGATGGAGTTAGCGGCTTTTTTAGCGACTTTTGATATTGGCCCTAGCGACTCAGATTTATTGGCGTTGGCAACACTGACGGAGAGTGTGTTGAAATCGACCTAACATTTTGCGTACTAGCTTCCATCAGCCAGGAAAAAATGCTGGACCACCATTTTTTTCTTCTGTATGCGATGCGGTATTGGGAAAAATTTAAGCGATTTGATCTTCGCACATACACATATTTATTGTCTTCCGTGATCGTGCAAGGACGTGGTAGATTTATTTGGATTGTTTGATTTCATTGATTTCGGATTTTCACCAAAAGTGGTAGATAACATGCAGACAATATTACTGCCTTTACATTTCACCGAACGTATGCCAGTGTTTCTCATCGCAATTGATTGCCGTTACCCCTTCCTATTGACTTGAAGATTTTTTATGCACCAATTGGTGGAATACGATTTTCGCGGATTGTTCCCGTAGCAATATATCCGCATGATTTGAGATACGTCAACAAAAGATAATTTGTAAACAGGTTATCAAAGAAAAATGAAAATGACAGCGATTTCAATGTATCAGCAAAATAATCGATCATACTTACCAAAGAAGCGGATTCCTTAGTAAATTTCGAAGTTCATTCATTTTATGAGATGCTTACATCCATGTCTATCAAAATGTCATACTTTCAGCGAAAGAAAGGTTTAGTTCGGCATGAAAATGTTCAGTCATTTTCGCTTTCAAATGATCAGTAAGAGCATGCAATTCCCTCATTTTGTCGGCATTTGTGCCGTTTTTTCAGGAATTCATGGAATTGTCTTCGAAGTGGAGGCTTTTTTAAAATTTCTCGAAATCATGGTGTCAAGATGCATATAAAAAATGGAGGATCAACCAGTATAATCCAATCGTATAACACCTCCAAAGCGAAAGCGGTTACGTAAAGTGCAGCCGAAATCTTTAAATATTGGATTACCGCTAGGGAACAAGGAAGGATTATTTGAATGGGTGAACAATGATTCACCATCGCTTGTTCCCAGTGCCAAGTTACGAACAATTTGAAGAGTTTGTTGATGACATAATTGTTAGCAAATTGCAGTATATGTTATCGAACAAAATAGGCCAAATCCAAATATAACAGTCGGCAAACTTCGAGCATCTAACGGTATATTGATCATTCCAGGCTGCAATTATCTCGCGAGTTACATAAATTTGTGAAGACAGGATAAAGCCATTCGAAATAATCTTGTAATCTTACTTCTGCTTCATCCAGTTCTTGAATGTAATCAAGCATTTGTTGCAACGACAGCCCTCTTGAAGCCTAATTTATACATTCCAACAAAATATGAATGAATAAATATATTATATACACACGTTTACAAACAAAAGCACAGAAAATATGGAATACGAAAAAAAACATTTAACGACTTAAGTGAAATGTAAAAAAATAGACAAACAAAAATTTGTTGTAAAACAACAACAAATTTGCGTGTCATAGTTTATTTATTTATTATCTACCAGTTAGTGTAATTGTTATTAAAATGGTTTGAAAAATATTGATATGAATACTTGAGGACGTGCATTCCGGAAAACGGGAATTATTAACTTTTTTTGTTACCTCGATTTGACATGCGATAGCTTCGCTAATTAAACTCAGAACAATTTTTTTTTTTGGATAATCCGCAAATATTTGTTTCTTCAACATTTCTTTACATCAATCGTTACATTTGTGGTATCCAACGAAGACAAATCGTCTTAACGACCAAATCTTCATGCAATATTGAATGTAAGCTGGTCCCTCTAATGCCCAAAATGCCTTTATCTCGTGATATATCACATGATGACCTTGCGTAATTCATTAATGTACTATAAAACATAAATTGTTTTTGCACGCCAACCGTTTTTGGACGGCCTGCACTAAATTCATGCTGCAAGGATCGAGAGCCATGTAAGAACTCATTGTATCAGCTTTAATTGTGGTGCTTCAATGACAAAAGTCGAAGTAGTCTGTCTGAAAAAAAGAAATAATAAAGCTCGTAAGCGAAAACATTCCATCGGGTCTCTTTTTTAGCTGCATGAGAACTACCGATATCGATAACTATGCTTTGACAGCTAGTAATGACATTTCTGTTCAGTAAGGTTTTACAAGTAAATCTGAATCGTCAAGAACAATGTTTCCAAATTGTGAAAAGTCGCTTTGAATGTATCTTTCGAAATGAGGAAGGAGGTGCGTTACAGTGAATGACGAGCTCTAGTGAGTGCTGCGGACATATGCCACATATCATATTCAAGAAATAAGTGCCAGATTATAAAAAAAATCCAACAATATTTCTGTTTTCTTAAAAACAACACCCGATATGTAAGTTTATGGTAAAAAATACCGAACTTTTCTATAAAAATATCAAATTACACCTCATCACACGTAGTGTTGCAAAGGCGCAAAATATAAAAGGCAAACCTCATATTTGTATGTATGTAAATGATGTATATATATACATCAAAATAATAAAATAAAAATAAATAATTGGCGCGTACACTTCCATTAGATGTTTGGCCGAGCCCCTCCTCCTATTTGTGGTGTGCGTCTTGATGTTGTTTTTTGAATGGAGGGGCCTATATTTTTTATGAGTAGCTTTTTCAAGGAAGAAATACATTCGGAGGTTTGCTAGTGCCTGCCGAAGAGCGACCGCTATTAAAAAAACCGTTTCTATCTTTTTACTGTTTCATGCACGGAGATTCAAACCTAGGCACTCCGAATGGTAATCACGCACCAACACATTCGGCTACGGCGGCTGCATATACAGTGAGTCACAGTCAAAGTGAGCCACACTTCCTAGTCATCAGATTTAGTAGAAATTTGTTTAAAAATACCACAGATTGGAAAAAGGTTTATGTGTTTTTATTGTTTGAATATTAGCTTCAATAATTCATCGCTTACATGAAGAACTTTCTTTGTTTATTATAAAAAAATGAACAAAAACTAAAATAGTTCACAAATCTATCTCACAGTGAAAGTGAGCCACCTTAGCTGAACTGAACTTAAATAACAAATTAATACTTTGTTGGGCCACCTTTGGCGGAAATAACGGCTTTTAGATGTCGGGGAATTGATTTTAATAACTTATAGGTATATGTGGAAGGCATTGCACGCCACTCGTCTTGTAAGGCATCTAAAAGACTTTGTTTTGAAGAAATGCTATGTTTCCGCAGGTTTTGGTCAAGACGGAACCATAAGTTTTCAATTATATTTATATCTGGAGACTGCGGTGGTACTTCCAATACGTGGGGGCAGTTATATAATAGATATTCCCGCGCAACAAACGACTTGTGCTTAGGATCATTGTCCTGGTAAAAATAGAAGTCGCCTTCGATCCCTAGTTTTTCGACACTTGGCTTAAGATTTTGCTTCAAAACGTCTATATAAACGTATTTATCCATTATGCCTGGAATATGTTGAAGATTTCCAGTTCCACCACCTGCCATGCAACCCCAAACCATGACGGAGCCACAGCCGTGCTTCATATTGGGAGTTAGGTTTTTCGGCTGAAACTCAGTGTTTTTTTTATCGCCATACCATCTTCTTACCGTCAGAGCCAAATAAGTTAAATTTACTTTCGTCTGTAAAGAGAACCTTCAAAAATATTATTATAGCCTCTACGTTGCATTATACCGTTATGAACCTTTTGCCAGAAACTCATATCCTTGTAGTCATATTTCAGCGCAAACTCCAACCTTTTTTTCGATTTTTGCTGCTAATAAATGGCTTGTTTCTGGCCGTACGACCATTATAACCATGCTTTCTGAGAACTCTTCTTACAGTTTCGGCGTTAACGTGGATATTTAGCTGCTCCTCAACCATCTTCGTCAATTTTGGAGCACTAAGATGAGGATTTTTCTTCACTTCCCGCAAAATAAATGCCTCGTCCCTTTCTGAAAACGTCTTTTTTATGCTTTCTTTCTGCTTGTTTCCTACTCTTCCTCCTCTAGTAAAGCGATGTATGATGTGCTGGACAGTTCCTCGACTTTTATTCACATATTCCGAAATTTTTCTTTGGGATTTTCCTTTTTTAAAAAGATCAATTACTAACTGTCTAATTTCAACACTTGTTTGTCGACCCATCTTTATAACCCGCTTGATAATAAACAACTAAAACACTAAGAATAAAATGCAAGCGAAAATTAATATCCAAAAATACATATCCCGTTATTTTAAAAGAAACAAGGTTAGGTGGCTCACTTTGAGTGTGACGTTAGTTTGTGCGTTTGGTTTTGTTCTTCATTATTACTCTTACTTCGGCAGCAAACAAACAGAAAAAATACAGTTAATAGGACTATGAATAAGTTCGTGCGGTTTTACAACAGATGGCGTAACTTGATTATTATTCCATCGATCCACATTTCCAAACATTCATTGGAGAGCTACTGTCGTAAGGCACAAACGTCAGTATAAGTTTTTTATTTGAAGCGTAAACAACAATATTTTTACCACACTTGAAAATGTCGAATTTCGTGCCAAATAATGTGTTTTTGCGGGGAATTCTTCTTCATTATTTTAATATGAAGAAAAAAGCAGCCGAAAGTCATCGTATCTTGGTGGAAGTTTATGGTGAGCATGCTCTAGCTGAGCGAACGTGCCAGAAGTGGTTTGCACGCTTTAAAAGTGGTGATTTTGGCTTGGAAGACGAAGAACGCGAGGGTGCGCCGCCAAAGTTCATGGATACCGATTTGGAGGAATTGCTCGATCAAGATCCGGCTCAAACGCAAGAAGAGGTTGCAAAAACTTTGGGAGTTGATCAATCAACCATTTCCAAACGTTTAAAAGCCATGGGAATGATCCGAAAGGTAGGCCATTGGGTGCCGTATGAATTGAAGCCAAGAGACGTTGAACGCCGTTTTATGGCATGCGAACAACTGCTTCAACGGCACAAAAGAAAGGGTTTTTTGCATCGAATTGTGACTGGCGATGAAAAGTGGGTCCATTACGACAATCCAAAACGTCGGGCAACGTATGGATACCCTGGCCATGCTTCAACATCGACGTCGGCGCAGAATATTCATGGCCTGAAGGTTATGCTGTGTATCTGGTGGGACCAGCTGGGTGTTGTGTATTATGAGCTACTGAAACCGAATGAAACGATTACGGGGGATGTCTACCGACGACAATTGATGCGTTTGAGCCGAGCACTGCGAGAAAAACGGCCGCAATACGCCGATAGACACGACAAAGTTATTTTGCAACATGACAATGCTCGGCCACATGTTGCACAAGTGGTCAAAACATACTTAGAAACGCTCAAATGGGATGTCCTACCCCACCCGCCGTATAGTCCAGACCTTGCGCCATCCGATTACTATCTCTTCCGATCGATGCAACATGGCCTGGCTGACCAGCACTTCCGTAATTACGATGAAGTCAAAAAATGGATCGATTCGTGGATTGCGGCAAAACCGACCGAATTTTTCACAAAGGGAATCCGTGAATTGCCAGAAAGATGGGAAAAAGTAGTAGTAAGCGATGGACAATACTTTGAATATTAAATTTGTAACCATTTTACGTCAATAAAGTTTCAAATTTCGAAAAAAAACCGCACGAACTTATTCATAGTCCATTAGATTGCACAAGCATGCTCACTTGATAAAGTTGACAAAAAATAATGGGTGTTTGAAAGTATTTACAAATTTTTTAAACAAATATCTTCAAGGAATTGGTGGCTCACTTTGACTGTGACTCACTGTACATACGAGTATAACATATGGGCATGTTAGGTCCCTAACATATAGATAACATTAGTTTTATTGCATTCACCTCTTTTTCAGTTAGTACTAACCTTAAAAAGACAACCGATAGGTCGTGAGTTGTTGTGCCAACAGTGACTCTGCTTTTATTGTTTTCAAGGCAAAAAAAATAAATTTTGCTTCATCAAATCTAAAAAAAATTTTGCCGGTAAGAAATTTTGCTCGAATGCAGAGGTTATCGCTGAAACTGAAGCCTATTTTGAGGCAAAACATAAATCGTTCTACAAAAGTGGTACTGAAATGGTAAAGCGGTACTGGAAGGATAGATGAATAAAGCTAATTTTGAACAAAAAGTGTTTTCTTTGTTAGACCTGGAACTTTTCAGCCCATGTGTTGCCCATGTTCAATAAAGGTGATGATGGCAAATCGTACCGGATTCAATTTTTTGCTAATACGAGTAAAAACAAAAAGTTTTATGAACGTGGGATTATGATACTACCTGAAAGATGGCAAAAGGTCATTGATCAAAATGAGCAATACATTACAGAATAAAGTTATTTAGTTCCATTGTCTTTGGGTTTCTAAAAAAATACGCATTTCCTTAGTTGCCAACCCAATATATTAGTTTGTGCAAATGGTGTAAAATTGTTTTGGTTGATCTGGGCGATGCTACGACTTTTAACATGCCGGTCAATTTCGATTATACGAGTATCTGTGATTTTATCGACATTTTCGGTCATTTACTTTCACGTAATTAGCTGTATCGGCACCATAAACACGATTCACAATTTCAGCGGTCTGGCTTACATTTCCGCCTTTATGAAAGAAAAACTGTAAAATGTACCAATTTTTTTCTTTCTTGACTTCCATTGTTACCTGTAACTCACAACTGAATGGAACAAACAAAAAACGGCGAAAGTCAGACAGAGAAATGTCAACTTGACAGCAAGCATAAAGTTTAAATTGTTCGATCGATGCTTTACGAGATATCGATCACTACAGCCATATACCGGGAAAATAATGAAGTTCTAGAAAAAGTACAAATACTGGAAAGCTGTAAACTGGAAAATGGTCTGATGAGACCCGTATTAACCGTTTCCAGCCGGTTGGCACCAACCGCATGAAAAGCTGCAAAGCATCAAGTAAAACAAACGATGAAGCTGGCGGTGGTAGTCTTATGGTGGTCGGCTGCTCCAGGTAGTGGATTAGAGCCGATTTACACAGGGAGACATCTGGAAAGGAGACACTGGAAATTCTCTTTTAATGTTTCATTCGCGGTCACACGGGCAAAATTGTTTTCGGCCACATTTTGACGTTTATTCCTTTGGCATCTTCTGGTTCGGATATATTCTACAACCCGCAACATGTAAAGCGGAGAACGTTCGTCAACAGTTTCGTAAATATTTCAATGAAGAATGCAAACTGGTTAAATAACACCGTGCAACACTGAAAATACACCTGATAAATTACTCACTGTATGTTGTTTATATGGTCGAATAATGCATAAAAATATTTTTGTTATATTTTTTGTACCCTCCAATTTTTATTTATTTATAAAAAACCGTTTTTTCAGACTTTGCGCGGTAATCTACGGATATCTCAGTCATTTTTCAACGATTTTCAATATTTTATGTTTTGAAAAGGATATTGTCAGACCTTTCAAATGATGTACAACAAGTAATTATTCAAACTAGTTAGTTGTGATTTTTATTTGATTAAAGCTGGAGAAAGTGCTTTTTTATCATTTTTTTAATTTTAACAATTTTTTATTGCATAATTTTACAACAAAATTAAAGATGTTTGTTAATATTCTTTGAGTGCATTTATTAACGAAGAAATTAATGTATTACTTTCAATAATCGGGAAAAAATTGCGTAAACTACGCTAGTTTTCCATAAATAGAAAAAAACGCCTTGAATATCTATCCATAGTTTTTGTCTTTAATGATTGTTTACTTGGAAAAATCACTGCATTCTTTATGTATTGACAATAAATGTTTGACAATGACAATTTATCATAAATTACAAATGAAAGGTTTACGTGTTTCTACATAATTTTGCGACCTAATTTTCGCGCGATTTCTGAGGCGCAGAGACCCTCCTCCTCCCACGCAGTAATTTTACCTCTCTCTAATTCGGTAAGTTTTGAACAAACAAACACAAAAATACCACGATGAAAAGTTGTTGTTTATTGATACTAAGGAGAATAACAGTATTATTCCATATATTCATTTATTTTTACAGAGTACCTACATATTTTTGGAGTAAAGATTAAATATTCATGTTATGTGTCCTATAGTTATGAAACGCACCTTAGGCTGAAACAGCTATTAGACCAGTCTTTGGTTGGCAGTGCCTTTTTATCTCCTTCTTCCAAAATCGCGTTTTTCTCAAGTGTGTTTTTTTGTTAAAATTGTTTATAAGTTATTTAAAGATGTGTGACAAACGCAAGAAATTGCGTAAATTGAAAAACGTTTCCTCGGAAAAAACAAAATACATACATACATATGTTGGCGGATTACTGTTGGTCGCTCAAACGCGAGACGAGCGATTCTTCTTTAAAACGACGAAGGTCGGGTAAACATTTTTAGAAAAAGTTAGGTATGTAAAATCAACAAAAAAATTTATATAAAAAGCAGTATGATTGTTCTTTTTACTCCAAGTCAGAACAACTTCATCCCAATTTTCAAAGTTGACAAAAAATGTATGACCAATATTGTACACACTGCAATACACATGATGGCCCTTATTTTCTATTAACGAAAAACTAGCGTAGTTTACGCAATTTTTGTCCGATTATTGAAAGTAATACATTAATTTCTTCGTTAATAAATGCACTCAAAGAATATTAACAAACATCTTTAATTTTGTTGTAAAATTATGCAATAAAAAATTGTTAAAATTAAAAAAATGATAAAAAAACACTTTCTCCAGGTTTAATCAAATAATAATCACAACTAACTAGTTTGAATAATTACTTGTTGTACATCATTTGAAAGGTCTGACAATATTCTTTTCAAAACATATAAAATATTGAATATCGGTGAAAAAATGACTGAGATATCCGTAGATTACCGCGCAAAGTCTGAAAAAACGGTTTTTTATAAATAAATAAAAATTGGAGGGTACAAAAAATATAACAAAAATATTTTTATGCATTATTCGACCATATTTCGTTTTTTTTTTTGTAGCACAGTGTAATAAATAGTTTTATGTTGGTTTTTTATTATTTATTTATTTTTTTGAATAAAACAAAATTAAATTAAAAATACTTCATATATGAATAATTAACTTAAAATTAACTTGAGTATCTAGAAATGGTGAAGAACTAGAATTCAACATAAACATGCCACATAAGTTTTTTAAATCATGCCTGCTTTACTAGCAAAAATAATCCTGCATTTCCCAAGCAGCGTTCTGATGTTTGTCATGATTGATTTCTTCCGTTTGATTGAACAGATCTCAGAACTTTCTCCCACAAAAGAAGAAAACAATGGAAGCAACTGTCAAAAATTGCTTTAAGATTGGAAATGCGAATAAGAAGCACAAAGCGTGTCGCCAGTACGGCAGACAAATTCCCTCCTTCTCCCCCGAACAAAATGTTTCCCTACCAAATGTTTCCCTGTGTAAATGGGCATATATTGATTCATTGCGGCGAATATTCGGGATAATGAAAAAATTAGACTATTTCAATATCTTATAGATCAATTTTCGGGATTTTGCTGACTTAAGCACATATCGAACAGAAGTGGTTTTATTTCAGCAAACAAACAAACAATGATAGCTGCAGATTTTGCAATTAACTAGAAGAGAGGGAAACTCTAGAACACCTTCCATGTCCTGCCCTGCATTAGCTAGAACCCGAATGAAATGTTTAGAAGCTCTACAATATGAGAAGTTAGAATGTCTCTCAGGGTGAGAGCTTCAGAGCTTACTTAGATTCGCAAAAGACGCAGGTCTATTAACTACAAGAAGCCTACTACAAGGAAACGTAAGGGTCAAGCTTCATCTGGTACCACTAAGAACCAATAGGTCTATGTGATGACTTTCAGCCGGTCAGGTCATCCAAACCTAACCTTATTTCAGCGAATCCAAAAAGTGCCACAAAAATTGTAAAAATTAGGACTTCCAGATTGTTTTATGGCTATTCTAAAGAAACGGCTAGCATCTTACGAAATGGCTCTAACGAATATCGATAACTATTGTCAGAGTTCAGAAGGAATGGTGTGATGATAGTTGCAATTTTTCGAACGGGTCATCTGTAAGTTAATTACAGGGAATTTGAGGAACACTATTTTTGTTCGAGAATACCTTATCACATCCTTTTGGAGCGATAAGATGTAGTTGATTTCAACACGCAGTATCTGACGAGTTCTGATGCTTTCGAACTAATCAAGTTCACTTTGTGTCCAATCGTATGTTTTCGACACATACAAATTATTAGTTGCTTGTTAATTTGTAAGTTTGAGTATATGCGGATTGTTTATGGTAAATATCAATGTGATGTCCTCCTCATTTTCATCGCAACCTATGAAGTTATGTATATTATTAGGAACTACTGTTAATATTAGAAATCAATACTTTGTTTTACTTTTTTATTGACAATTGTATTAACAGTTAACTATAAAATACAATGAGCTTATAGCAATGGCTACTGTGGCCTTAAGCTAAAAAATCAATGCTTACTTGAGTCATTTATTATTATAATTATAAATCATACTCATTTTGGAAGCACAGCCCTCTTAAAAGTTTCCCTTTTTCACTTGTATTGGCATTTAAATAACGCAACGAAAAGTAAATATTCCATACAATCGCAAAGCCTTCAGCGCAAACATGAAAATAAATAAATTAGCTTAATTGAAGCAAAGAAGAAAGATCTGAACACACCAGTAAAGATTTCCGATTGTTCTTCATCAGCATCTGAAATTGACTGCTCACAGTTCGACGCACATTCATCCCGGTATTACATCAATGGCTTTATTGGCGGGATCTTGCACCGTGGACTTTTGTTTGTTTCTTAACATACAATTTGCATTAGAGGGACCAAGATTTGAGTCCGTTGGAGTTGTGAAAGCGGCATGCGTTCTAAAGGAGGTGGCAGAAGAAGATTTTCAGTGATTAAATATTGCTGGAAATATGTACATATGTATATAGGAAATCAAAATAATTTTTTTACAGCGTTAGTTTAATTATTTAGTAATCCTAGAAATGAGCAAATACATTTTCTTTTCAAAGGGTTGCATCTCTCAAAAGGATTACAAGTTTTCCACTTAAGGGGTTACATCTAGTTAGAATTTTCAAAAAATCGATTTTTTTTTTTATTTCATTTTTGTAATGTACATATATTTAAGTAAACACTATGAAAATTTCAAGTCATTCCGAAGATTATTTTTGAAGTTATACGCATAAATGTAACGACGCGTCAGAGCACTTTAAATTAGCTTTTAAAACTTTAACCTTGTTTTTCTCAAAACTGTGTTTTGAAAGTCGGTGATCACGATTTCTCGGAAACGGCTAAACCGGTTAGTCTGAAATTTTTACACCGGCTTCTGAACTATATTTTCTAGTACTTAATCGAAGCTTTTTTAAAACCGATAAACATTTTTTTGTTTATACACAATTTAAGGCCAAAACTATTCCAAAAAATAGATTTTTTTTTTGAGAAGCCACCATTTTGTCAATAAATTTTTTTTGCTTATTCCTTCGATTAATTACAAGAATATACAATACTTTAATCAAATCCGTTAGGTTTTTTCATTTCAGATAATCCACTTCGGAGATATAGTGGTCACCGTGAAACGTCTTTTTTTGGAGGGGTTCCTGGAAATCTGCTGTAGCAGCTATAAAAACTGTTATTCTTGCAAATAAAATTTTTTTAAATATTATTCAAAGTTACCATAATATGTGTACAAAGGCTTAAAACAATTAATTTAGAAGTTTTCTCAGGAAATTTTTTTTAAAAACCTCATTTTTCAGGGCTTCTAACTAGATGTAACCCCTTAAATCTGATTGATACTTGAATTATAACATTCCACTGAACAGGTGCGGTTTCTCTCTAGAATCTCGAGGAAACTTAATTCAGAATTGAGCAAAGAAACTGTGGCGGCTGATTACAAGTAAAACATCAGCTATAAATAAAGATATTAATTTCGTTTTCATTTATATGCAGGGTGATATATTTGCTGGAATAAATGATGGGATACTTAGCAGAGCGGAAGCTCTCGCTGCAGTGGATATGGGTAAACATCAAGCCACACATCATCACAGTCAAATGCCGGCTCAAATCAAGCATGATGTTATGTATCACCATCATAGCATGGCTGGACCGCCCCAACGACCACTTCAGGTATGAGATTTATAGTCATTAGACAATATGTAAAACGATTTTCCAATAAGTCATTGATAACGTTTATGCTATTTAATGTCTGCTAGTTATTCAGCCGAGATTTTCCATACAATTTCCTGATCGTTTGAGTTTAATTTTAATACGCAACTGATTCACAAACAATCTTTAACTTATCATATGGGCTGTATTTCATACAAGCGCATTCATTTGATCCTTTGAATTATCAGATGATGCTCACTGATTACTCTTAAGTTATTGGTAAGCGTTTAGAGAAAGTGTGATTTATACACTAACGGTTTAACTGGGTATCGGTTAAGTGATATACAGGGTCCGGCACTCAAAGTGTAATCAACCTCACACATCTCGCGCAGCTGATGTGCGAGCATCAGCTGTCTGTTAGTTGGCTAAATGACAGTCTAGAGTATTGTTTACAAGCGCGCGGAAGCATTTTGCCGAGAATAAACGCGAAAAAAGAAAAGTAATGGATTTCAAACATAATAGTGTGATTGCATTATATTTGGCTGAAAAATCACAACCAGCGATTGTTCGTGAACTCGACCACGTTAAAGTTAATAAAGTTTTTTTTATCGCATCATTACTAGTTACAATGATACTGGTAGCATCGCGAAACGTCATGGAGGTGGTCGTCAAAAGACTGCAGCGTCACGGGAAATGGTTCAAAAAGTGAAGCAGCAACTTCAGCGAAATCACCCACGAAATGCCAATCAAATGGCGAAATAACTGAAAATATCTGACCGTAGCATCCGTCTCATACTGAAAAATTTACTCAATGTCAAGCCTTACGAAATCCAAAAGCAGCAACAAGTTAGGCTTGAGATATCGAAGGAGTTGTTTCGCTTGACCGAAAGCGGTCATTTTCCGAACATTGTGTTTTCTGACGAAAAAATTTTTCAAATTGAGCAATTCATAAACTCTCAAAATGATAGGGTTTACTTGACCGATCGTTTATATGACAGTTTGAGTCATCGATTGGCCACCAGGAGGCAGCACCGGTAACAGGTAATGGTTTGGGCCGCTGTATCGTTTTCATCGAGTCTAGCGTCAATGTAAATGCGAAATATTATCGGGAAAGTATTCTGGAGGTTGCTTTAAAGGCGTCGGCAGACAAACATTTCGGTGGCAGGTCATGGACGTTTTAACAGGACTCAGGACCGTCTCACAATGCTCGAGTAAACCAAGAATGACTAAAAAACAACGTTCCGAACTGCATAACGTCCACACAATGGCTCTCAAATTCACCAGATGCGAATCCTATGGATTATTCTCTTTGGCCCATTTCGGAGAACAAGGTCCGAACTAAAAGTGGGCCAAAATACCTTCAAGTCACATTCGGGCATCTTGTTATTCGTTTCTGGACCGTTTCAAGGCCATAGTCAAGGTAAAAGGTGGTCATATCGAGTAAATGGATTCTTAATTTTGTACTATTTTCACACATTTTTTACTTACTTTGAATAAAATTAATTTTCCAAACTAAATTTACGGCTTTTTTAATAGGTTACACTTCGAGTGCCGGACCTTGTAGTGCATCTGGAATTTTTTTCTCTTGGACCGCCATCGATTCTGCATTCTTGTCCGCCTGAGTCACTACATACTATATTAGATGAATCATTGCTTAAGTTCGCTCCAATTTGCAGTATTTTAGTTTTAATGGAGAACATGTAAACTTTAGTAGCTAAATTGCTTGAATTGCTAAGAAATATTTGCTTTTTTTGAGGTAGTGTCCTATTCAAAGTATGATACATACATATCCGCATTCAATTTGATATCAACAATCACCATTGTTTTGTTCAGCTTTCAATTCCTAACATTCAATTTCGGATTATTGGTGTATTTCCTAATGTGCACCATATTACACACTACAGGCATGCACATATGTATGTATACATGTAGAAACTTCCACTTAAATTCTAGCTAGTATTGTATTTAACGAGTTGTCTGTGTTGTGGATACTGTCTCGTCATGCTCTATTGCTCGAAACAGGTTGTGTAATTTGATTACAATCAAGAAGCAATCGAAATTCGTGTCCAACCCCTTGAAATGAGGTTTAATATAATTAACGGCACGAATCATGTCCTTACCTGACAAACGACCGTCACGTGGCTATTTCCCAAAAGGCTTACTATACATGTTATAATTTTAATTTTATTAAAGAAATATTTGGTATTATATAATATTGCGTCATGCATTCTGTTTCAATCAATGACTCGAACATCTTCTAGTCAATGTACCTACCACCTATAGGAACATGTATTTCTTCATATTTACTAAATATCATTTGCATAGTTTAAGAAGAAAAGTTGTTAAGTTAAGCGTTTTAAATTTTACGGAAAATCTGCAAATGAGATTATATATATTCCAACATAGGCAGTTTATAAAAATTAGAAAGTAGATGAAAAATATTTCTGAATCTACTTAATGTTATTTACTTGTGTATGTAACTTAGTCTTCCTACTGAAGGTGCTAATGCTTTTTTCACCCTTATTGAACATTAGTTCTGTTCAAGTTGTACACACACCACGTACATACCGACTTCCGGTGAGGAAATGAAACATTAAATTATATTTAACAACATATGGTTACATTTCGGCTTTCGCTCTCATAATAAAACCACAAAGAGTATACTTACCTACACGGAATCAATTAATTGCACCTGTTTGATTTTAGTTTTTTCTTAAACAGGCCTTCCAAAAACAACCTACATGTGTAAAGAAAAAATTTTATAAATAAGGTAGTCCTTAACATGTAAAGTACATATTTCGTCATCATTTTTTTTTAAGGAAGGGTCAACGTTGCTGTCGCAGAGCTCATTAAAACAGAGATTTTTGCTAACCTGTAAAGCTTTTTTAAGCGCAGCTTTACAGTTTTTATGTTGCGCAATAATGCGTTGACGGCTGGTGTACCGCGTGCTCGCTTCATCACTTCATTTTTGATATATTTATATTATATTTAATAAATACTCTCATAACACTGATTGATCAGATACAGGGTGGCTGATGAATTTTGCTACATTAAGAAACTCAAATAACTTTTTTTTTAGTATATGGAATTCATTTATTTTTTTTCAAGTTGAAGGTCATTAAATTTTATTAAATGTAGCTTAACTACAATAGTTTTAAAAATAATTGAATTTAAATGCCCCCCATGCTCGTTGACACAAGTGCGGCATCTTAGTAAAAAGTTGTTCATTGCTGCTTTGAGAGTTGCGACAGGAATAGCCGCAATTGTTGCCCGAATGGATTGTTTTAGTATCCAAATTTGTTGGCTTTGTTTTATAAACTTCTTGTTTACATAAACCCCACAAGAAAAAGTTAGGTGCAGTAAGGTCAGGCGACCTGGGGGGCCAACGAAATTCGGAGTTTCTTGAAATCAGTTTATTGGGAAATTTTCGTCGCAACTCTGTCATAACAATCTGGGCTATGTGAGACGTTGCCCCATTTGTTGAAACCACACAGAGTTGAAAGGAATTCTCTTTCGGCGTAGTTCTGGATAGAAAAATTCTTTCAGCATTTTCAAATAACGGTCTCCAGTAACCGTAACGGTGTGACCATTTTCTTCAAAAAAATAAGGCCCGACAATACAGCGTGAAGAAACCGCACACCACACTGTCACGCGAAGAGGATGCAATTCCGTCTCGTGGAGTATCTGTGGGTTAGAAGTACTCCATATTCGACAATTTTGTTTGTTCACATTGCCGTTTAAATCGAAATGGGCCTCATCAGACATGAAAAGGCAGTTTAACATGTTTTGGTCTTCTTCCACCATTTGCAGGATCTTCTGGCAAAATTCCAAGCGAATCGGCAAGTCTGCTGCATTCAGTTTGTTAACCATTTGAATTTTGTAGGGAAATAAGTCTAAATCTTTGTGCATTATTGTTTGCAAAGACTGTCGGCTGACACCAAGTTGAGCAGATAAGCTTCTTGTTGAAACCCTTGGATTGCTTTGTATAGCTGCAGCTACAGCAGCGATCGTTTCCTCCGTCCGAACTGGTGGTTTTCGATGATAAGGCCTTCTTGCGACTGTTCCTTGCTCAGCAAAATTATTCACCAGTCTCATTATGGTCCATCTGCTCGGGGGATCGCCGCCCAACATCCGCCTGTACTCTCTCTCCCAAAAGTACGGACTCCAGTGCGTGATAGCGGCGGACTATCCAAATTCTTGTTTGCGTGTCCCAGTTATCCATTTTAATAAATTTTAAAGATCAATCTGCAAATTAAAACAAAAATGGAACAGATAACTTAAAAAGAAAAAAAGTTATTTAATTTTTTTTTGGTAGCGGCTTTCATCAGCCACCCTGTATCAGCAAAATAGGGTGTATATCTTGTAGATCAGTGCCATGGTAATTTTTTCCCCGCCAATCCTTTTTGTTCGCACTCACCGATGTTATCGTAATCCCTGTTTGTTGTCCGTGAGATGTACGAAATTGAGCAAAGCTTGTGCTCGTAGAAAACCGCTGCTTTCGTTTGGTTACATATTTTCACAATACATCAGTTTGCGTGAGCTCGTGCTTGGTTGTATCGACACAATATTGTCATTCATATTTTTGTATGCATACTTTTACACATATCCCCGTTATCATTTTTCATTGTATAATAAACTAAATCCAAAAACCAACAAATTCAAATAGTTCATTTATCTATAATTAACATTATTCAACATTGTTTTTAAGTTATTTTAATACAAATTAAAATTTTTCTAAGTTTGTTTTGTAAATGATTTCGAAATGTACTGTTTGGTAACACTGTGTGGTGAGAGAGCAATCAGCTGTCATGTTTTTACAGAACAATCCAAAATTTTTCATTTACCCACGTACACGATCTAGATACTACGTAAGGGAACGGTGGTGAGTTTTCATTTACATGGGGCTCTCATTACTTAAATCGTGTCAGTTTGCACAGAACGTACGTTTACTTTGGTCAATGTGAGCACCATTATTAGTTAAGACCTCAACGTAACTAGTTATAGTGACGTTATGCACTACCTCTATAAAAGTTCAGATAGAGTTACTTCTGTTATTAAGACATTCCTTTCAAGTAGGAAATTTAAAATGATTTCTGATGTTCCTCAGAAGCAACAGCTAATTTTTTTTAATTTTGCTGTGATGAAAACTATCCAACATTTTTGAAAATTTGCTCCGCTTTGGTCTATTTTTTTTAACGTCAAAAAGTGAATTTATTTCTAATAAATTGTTACCACAAAAAATACGACACACGATTTCTGTCAAATAGCTAACATGGCGGATACAAATTATTGCCTCATGTAGTGTTTAATCACCCAAAACTTATAAATAGTATCACCAAGGAAACCATATCCTCCAAATTATTTTCCGTTTAGCCCGCAAGTGACAACCAGCGATGTGTCTCTAAACTTTCATGTACACCCAATTGGCATCAGATGACGGCTCTATACTGAACATAATGTGCAAAATTTTTATAGTCTAAATTATTCAATGGTAAATACCATCAATGTTCAAGCACAAAATCCAAACTAAACAGTACTTCCTGCGGATGTCCTGAGTCAATTGATCGAATAGTCCGTAAATGTTTCTGCTAAGCTTTTTCAATCATATGGAGACCGAACCGAATTACATGGTACTCAATTTGAGAATAAGTTTGTAATATTTCCAAGCATTTTCCTTTTTCTTCGGAGGAACTGGAAAATTACCAAGATTTTGCTCACAATATAGTCTACGATAGCAAGCAAAATTTCTATATTTGGAATATTTTTTTTAAAGCGCAACAAATACTTAATAACTATTTTTTTCGGGGAAAATTCCCTCCTTGCCCATCCCTGGAGTTAAAGTCGCCAAGCACGACTTTTGGCGCTTTCGCCCTTTTTGGATGTTTGGCCAAGTTCCTCCTCCTATTTGTGGTTTGCGCCTTGATGTTGTTTTACAAATGCAAGACATACAGTTTTAAGGCTACTCCGAACGGCAAATGGGTTTTTATGAGGAGCTTTTTCATGACAGAAATACACTCGGACATTTTGCTTTGCCTGCCGAGGGGCGACCGCTATTAGAAAAAACTTTTTCTATCATTTTGCTGTTTCATGCACGGAGATTTATACCTACGTTCTCTCGAGATACCGAACGAACGGTAGTCACGCACCAACCCATTCGGTTACGGCGGTCGCCTCATAACTGATATATATAAATGTTGGTTTTAAAATAAATTTAATAAACACACAGGGTATGATATCTCTGAAAGCAAGTTGCTTTATAGAAAGATACAGCACAAAAATTACACATACACCAAGCGACATGCCCGCATTTGAAGTCTTTTCTTACCTATTGAAATTATCCGTCAGTCCATAAGTTCGTGTGTTTTTTAAAGGTGGTTTTAAAATTAATAAAAAGATTTTTAAAGTATTTATTAATCAATAATATAATATACTTTCCTTCATTATTTACAAGGATTTCCCAACGTTTAGGCAAATTTTTAATTCCCTGCTCAAAAAGTTGTTTATCCTTGGAGCCAAAATACGCTCCGATATCCCTTTTTATAGCTTCTTTTGAGGAGTAGTTCTTGTTACTCATATGGGATTGAAGTCCACGGAAAAGGTGATAATCACTAGGTGCAATATCCGGAGAGTATGGTGGATGCGGCATTAGCTCCCATCCGAACTCGTTCAGCTTGCCTAATGTTTGCCTTGCGGTATGAGGCCTTGCGTTGTCGTGGTTAAACAAAACTTTGCGAATATTCACTAAAGACAGTCGATTTTTGTTAAGTGCCTCATTCAGGTTTGATAGCTTTTGGGAATAATTCAGCAGTTATCGTCTGGTTTGGTTCCAGAAGTTCATAATAAACAATACCGGCCATATCCCACCAAATAGACAGGAGAATCTTCTTGGGGTGAAGCCCATCTCTAGGGGTCGGTTCTGGTGTTTGCGAACAGGATTATTGTAAAGGACCCATTTTTAATCAGCAGTAACTATACGGTTCAAAAACTTTCGTTTTGAATCCGTTGCACCAGCTGAGAACACACATTCACTATCTTCTGAAGGTCGGCGACAGAAAGTCTATGCGGAACCCATTTTCCCAGCTTTGAGACCTTTCCCAACTGAACCAGGTGCCGGTGAACTGTTCCATGCGATGAATTTAGCCTCTGAGCTATCATATCGACTGTTCAATTTAGCTCAGCTTCCACGAGTTCAAGCAAGGCGTCGAAGTTAAAGACTTCAGGACGACCAGCGTACGGGGCATCCTCCACGTCGCAGTTACCACTTCAGAATTTTGAAAACCACTTTTGAGCTCCTTACACTCACGGTATCCGTTCCGTGAACAGTGTTTATTTCTACAGCAGCAGTTGTTGCATTTTTACCACTTTTATAAAAAAAATACAAAATATGCCTTCTATACGCGTTCGAAGATTCCATTTTATTTTGTATCCGCAATTAAAATCACTTACTGAATGCACAATATATCAAAGAAAATATAAATATTTAGTTCCATTATATTCCGCGAATAATTTTTTGTATTCAAAAATTGTACAAAAGTGAAGTTATGGGTAAAATACGCACGAATTTATGGACTGATCTGTATTAAGAGAACACCAAAGAGTTCCTAACAACCTCAAGATTTATATACGAATTAATTGTGCACACGTGAAGTCGAGAAACTTCGTGAGCGGTCATTTAAGTGTTAAAGTAATTGTGAAAATCTTCGTCAAAATATTGCATTTGCCAAAATTTACTTTCTTAAACTTTCAATAGCTTGCCATCAAAGAACCGATGCGGAAAAATCTCAGGATGAGGAGAATAATAAGGTCACGCCAATCGTGGTACCGCTACTTTGCTCTCAGCGAATATAACAGAATGGTTGTGTGTGTGACGTCGCACTTGCTCAATTTCTTCGTGTGTTGTTTGTGTAATTTCTTCTTCTTGCTTTCTTGTTCGCATTTCCACATCTCTCTTATGCTACTACACCAATGCGACGTCACGTACTCTCTGAAGGGCGCAATCTTCTTTATATTATTCTCGGAAATATCTAGTAAAGACGACGAGGAAGTAGTAAACGAGAATAATTCACATGAAAGAAGTTAAGCTCTAATTGAAGGGCCATCACCACTAAGTGAGCTGGCCGAACTATATGACACATGTCCAGGACAACTTCCAAGCGTTTCAGCACTGACCATCTATCATCCTCAAGGTTGGACGTTCACATCTTTACGAGGATATTATTGTACAGTTCATTTCTTTTCTTGTTTTCCGATTTATTTGATTTGAATACCATTACTATATGATTGGGCGTATCCTTGGTAAAGCAATTTATGCATGAAAAAGCTCCTCATAAAAAATATTTGCCGTTCGGAGTAGGCTTGAAACTGTTGGTCCCTGCATTTGTGGAAGCAACAGGAGGAGGAGCTCAGCCAAACATCCAAAAAGGGTGTACGCGCCAATTATATATATATATATATATATCAGAAATTCATATAAAATAAAATACATACAAATTTAAATAATGTAGTTTTTGAACTAAAACCTAGAAATTTAAAATAACGAAGGGCTTAAAATATACACTAGACGCAAAATTTATTTGTGTAAAATAGGACTAGTTTAGTACTAAAAACTTGTGCGAGAGTGAATAGAATGTCAATCTGTGGGTCAACTAGCTAAGTTGCGGAAGGACCGAATTGTCTGTTAGTAACAGAACTAATAGGGACACTTTCAGGAAGCAACAGTCGATTATACGAGGATTCCAAATAAGACCTTCCAATGTAAAACATATAACCCTTATATCATTAAATTAATTTTATATATTAAATACATTTTATGAAATTTAGGGCACTATATATGAAATATGGCATCAGACAAACGTCCACCATTTTGCTCGATACAGACATTGGCCATTTTAATGCGTTTTTCCTTACAAGAAGTCACGAAAATGTTTTTATCCTTAATTTTTTCGACCAAAATACCGCCCCAAGCAAACCAACTGAGCCCCAATATCTAAAGTTTTGCTTGTTGTTATGAACTCTTAAATAGAACAGTGGAAGGGAGACCTTGAATTAAAATATTGACTATAAATTTGGCTGCGTTATAATAATTGATCCTTGTCAAGAATAGAAAATGTCGATAAATTTCGCATTTTTTTGTGTAGTTTGGGAGCCGCCACTTCAATTTTAATTTTTTAACTTCCCGCTAATTTACGCCCACGCCTCGACGGAAGAGAAGGACGATGCGACCAAAGATTCCTTCTATGAGCGCTTGGAACGTTCCTATGAGCGCTGCCCCCGCCACGATGTAAACACCACACACCTCTGTGCAGTAAAAAATGTACATCTACCTACGCAAAGAATGTTCAACATCGAAAAGCTACACTCACAACAGACAGCCAGAAGATTCACCACTCGACTTTCACTCCTGCTCACAGAGAGTACTGCCCAACAAACCAGCATGCACGAGCAATGAAGCAACATTTCTCGTTCTCTACGTACCGCCGCCGAAGTAGAAATCGGATTTGGGCGAGCCTGAAACAACAGTTGGTACGACGAGGAATGTCATGCTGCCGCTGAAAGAAAGGATGCCGCCTATAGAGCCACGCTGCGATCGGGTGCAACGCGAGCCGGGATCGCTACAGAGAGCTAAAAAAGGAAAAGACACATATTATCCGAAAGAAGAAACAAGAGGCCAAAATACGTGAGTGCGCAGAGCTTGAGATGCTGGCCAATAGGAACAACGCCCGAAAATTCTACCAGAAAGTTCGGCTGCTTACAGAAGGTTTTAAGACCGGGCGTTTTCCTGTAAGAACAAAGACGGCGAACTGGTGACTGACGTACAGAGCAATTTTAAATTATGGAGGGAACACTTCTCGAACCTGTTAAATAGTGACAACTGCGCATGCCACAGAGAATGTGAAGATCCCGATACCCCAATCGTTGACGACGGAATTGTCGTTCCGCTACCGGACCATGACGAGGTGAGAATAGAAATAACACGGCTAAAGAACAACAAAGCCGCTGCCGCCGACGGACTGCCGGCTGAGCTATTCAAGCTTGGCGGCGAGGAGCTGGTAAGGTGCATGCATCAGCTTCTATGCAAAATATGGTCGAATGAAAGCATGCCAGCCGATTGGAATTTAAATGTGCTCTGCCCAATCCATAAGAAGGGCGATCCTGCAATTTGTGCCAATTACCGCGGGATTAGTCTTCTAAATATCGCCTATAAGGTTCTAGCGAGCGTATTGTGTGAAAGGCTGAAGTCCACCGTCAACCAACTGATTGGACCTTATCAGTGTGGTTTTAGACCTGGAAAGTTCACCATCGACCAAATATTTACAATACGCCAAATCTTGGAAAATACCCACGAAAGGAGAATCGACTCATAACATATTTTCGTCGACTTCAAAGCTGCATTCGACAGTACGGAAAGGAGTTACTTGTATGCCGCGATGTCTGAATTTGCTATCCCCACAAAACTAATTCGGCTATGCAAGATGACGTTGCTCAACACCAGCAGCGCCGTCAGAATTGGGAAGGACCTCTCCGAGCCGTTTGATACCAAACGAGGTTTCAGACAGGATGACTCGCTGTCGAGTCACTTCTTTAACCTGATGCAGGAAAGGATTGTACGAGCCGCAGAACTTAATCGCTCAGGCACAATATTTTATAAGAGCGTACAATTGTTGGTGTATGCCGATGATATCGATATCATCGGTCTTAACAACCACGCTGTTAGTTCTGCCTTCTTCAAACTGGATAAAGAGGCAAAGCGAATGGGTTTGGTTGTGAACGAGGACAAAACGAAGTACCTCCTGTCTTCAAACAAACAGTCGGCGCACTCGCGTATCGGCACCCACGTCACTGTAGACAGTTATAATTTCGAGGTTGTAAAAGACTTGGTTTATTTAGGAACCAGCATTAACACCGATAACAATGTCAGCCTTGAAATCCAACGTAGAATCTCTGTTGCCAACAAGTGCTACTTTGGACTAAGTCGGCAACTGAGCAATAAAGTCCTATCTCGACGAACAAAACTAACACTCTACAAGACTTTCATCATGCCCGTCCTAACGTATGGCGCAGAAGCTTGGACGATGACGACATCCGATGAAGCGACGCTTGGAGTGTTCGCGAGAAAGATTCTGCGGAAGATTTTTGGACCTTTGCTCGTTGGCAACGACGAATATCGCAGCCGATGGAACGATGAGCTATATGAGCTTTACGACGACATAGACATAGTGCAGCGAATAAAGATCCAGCGGCTACGTTGGATGGGTCATGTCATCCGAATGGATAAAAATGCCCCGGCTCTGAAAGTACTCGATGCGGTGCCAGCTGGTGGTAGCAAAGGAAGAGATCAGGTGGAGAAGGACTTGACTTCACTTGGTCTGTCCAACTGGCGCCGGTTAGCACAAGAAAGAAACGATTTGCGCGCTTTGTTAAGCTCGGCCAAAATCGCGTAAGCGGTTATCGCACCAATTAAGAAGAAGAAGATTTACTATGTTTTTATTTCAAGTCCTATACATGTGAATGTGGATACAGTTGGAAGCAAAATAATAGCAGTAATATAAATGGTATTTTAAAGCATTGCTTCATTGGAATATCCACTCGAAAATTCTGGGCATTGGCATTACGGGGGTGAATAATCACATTCGTGTATATTTCTGTTGGTATATGAAAGAACAATTTTGACATTGCAAAACAAAATTATTCTAAATAAGAAGTATCAGTATTGAACAATCATAAATAAATTCAAAATTTGAAAATGTTTAAATCCGTGGATTTGTATATCGAGGATATTTACAGGAAGCAGACTACGGTTAATTTACTACGACACCGTAATATCTGTGTTTGGAAGAAAACGAACTATGTATATGGGTGAATTAAATACGTGTTTAAATTCAAATAATTACCAATGCTAAAATTGCGCTGCGCTCTAAGATTTTTTGCGCATACGAGTTATTAGAAGACTAGAGGAAGTGAATTTCAATTGAGCCAGCGCAATCCTCTATCTCCTAAACAATATATTATATTAATTTTTTTAAATTAATACCTTTATTTGGTGAAATGCCACAAGGCTTATAAATTAGAAAAACACTTATTACAGCCTTTAATCCATTCACGTCCAGTAGAGAGTCCAGCTCAATTGCGAAGAACAAAAATTACAAAGTTGCTCGGTGTCTCTTTTGAAATACATAATAAGGACTAGCGACAAATTAAAGTTGAGCCTAACTTGTCATTTGGAATTTGTGGAACAACATCAAGACGCATGCCCCAAATAGGACGAAAAGCTGGGCCAAACACCTAATAGAAGTGTACGCGCCGATTATTTATTAATTTTTAAAGCTTGCCATGTGGAGTGCACACGGTCAGTAAACGTTTACGTGGCAGTAAATTAGTTGCTCGTAGTCCTTGCAAAAACAAATCACATTGACAAAAGGCTAAAGTTTGCAAACAATCACTTGTTGTGGCCACTTCAAAAATGGGGAAAAGGGTGAGCCACTTCAAAAATGCGAGATGACCACCTAATACGGAATATGATCAAAGGTTTACTATTATTTTATTATAAAATTATTTTGCACACAGAAATTGCTCTTTAGACTGGTGATAAAAATCTTATGAATATAAAAATACTGATTTCGCCAATAAAATGCTAATCAATATTTTAAGGGTAAGCACTACTATTGGCGGCCGCCGTAGCCGAATGGGTTGGTGCGTGATTACCATTCGGAACTCACTGAGAGAACGTTGGTCCGAATCTCGGTGAAAGCAAAATGAATAAATACATTTTTCTAATAGCGGCCGCCCCTCGGCAGGCAATGGCAAACCTCCGAGTGTATTTCTGCCATGAAAAAGCTCCTCATAAAAATATCTGCCGTTCGGAGTAGGCTTGAAACTGTAGGTCCCTCCATTTGTGGAACGACATCAAGACGCACACCACAAATAGGAAGGAGGAGCTCGGCCAAACACCTAACAGAAGTGTAATTATTTATTTTATTATTTTAAGCACTACTATTAAAAAGCTCGCAGCTATATGAAAACTGTAGCTCACTTCAATAAGTCACTTTATCTTTTCAAAATATTCGCAATATTTTTCATTTCAACTTTTTTCGTAATTTTTTTATAAAGATATAGTTCAATGTATAACAAAACCTTATAAATCAAAAATTGATTCATGTATTTCAAAAGCCTTACCTAGATGTTGTTTTAAAATAAAACATGTACAAATGTAGAGTTCTCATGTTTCATTATTTTTATTTAAAATACGATTCCTAACAAATACATATGAAAAAATAACATAATTTAAATGGCTTCCGTGGGTACGTCTACAAATAAAATCCAGCAAATAGACGATTCATGAATGCGTAATTCTTGAGAACGTCGAGATATGATGTTGATGGTTGTTCAGCAGCACTTTGCGCCACTGCAGCAATATTCTTAACAGACCGCCCAGTTTTGGGTGTACAAGTTCTTTTTATATCCCTGGCAGAACCTGGTTCTTGAAATTTGTTCACCTACCTTTAATTGTCAACTCATTCGAACGAGTATTTCCACAAAAGAAATTTTGTTCTTAAGATTGTGTTATTCTTAAATATAGGGTGGCTGATGAATTTTGCTACATTAAGAAACTCAAATAACTTTTTTTTTAGTGTATGGAATTCATTTATTTTTTTTTTCAAGTTGAAGGTCATTAAATTTTATTAAATGTAGCTTAACTAGTTTTAAAAATAATTGAATTTAAATGCCCCCCATGCTCGTTGACACAAGTGCGGCATCTTAGTAAAAAGTTGTTCATTGCTGCTTTGAGAGTTGCGACAGGAATAGCCGCAATTGTTGCCCGAATGGATTGTTTTAGTTCATCCAAATTTGTTGGCTTTGTTTTATAAACTTCTTGTTTACATAAACCCCACAAGAAAAAGTCAGGTGCAGTAAGGTCAGGCGACCTGGGGGGCCAACGAAATTCGGAGTTTCTTGAAATCAGTTTATTGGGAAATTTTCGTCGCAACTCTGTCATAACAGTCTGGGCTATGTGAGACGTTGCCCCATCTTGTTGAAACCACACAGAGTTGAAAGGAATTATCTTTCGGCGTAGTTCTGGATAGAAAAATTCTTTCAGCATTTTCAAATAACGGTCTCCAGTAACCGTAACGGTGTGACCATTTTCTTCAAAAAAATAAGGCCCGACAATACAGCGTGAAGAAACCGCACACCACACTGTCACGCGAAGAGGATGCAATTCCGTCTCGTGGAGTATCTGTGGGTTAGAAGTACTCCATATTCGACAATTTTGTTTGTTCACATTGCAGTTTAAATCGAAATGGGCCTCATCAGACATGAAAAGGCAGTTTAACATGTTTTGGTCTTCTTCCACCATTTGCAGGATCTTCTGGCAAAATTCCAAGCGAATCGGCAAGTCTGCTGCATTCAGTTTGTTAACCATTTGAATTTTGTAGGGAAATAAGTCTAAATCTTTGTGCATTATTGTTTGCAAAGACTGTCGGCTGACACCAAGTTGAGCAGATAAGCTTCTTGTTGAAACCCTTGGATTGCTTTGTATAGCTGTAACTACAGCAGCGATCGTTTCCTCCGTCCGAACTGGTGGGTTTCGATGATAAGGCCTTCTTGCGACTGTTCCTTGCTCAGAAAAATTATTCACCAGTCTCATTATGGTCCATCTGCTCGGGGGATCGCCGCCAAACATCCGCCTGTACTCTCTCTGTACCAAAACTACGGACTCCAGTGCGTGATAGCGGCGGACTATCCAAATTCTTGTTTGCGTGTCCCAGTTATCCATTTTAATAAATTTTAAAGATCAATCTGCAAATTAAAACAAAAATGGAACAGATAACTTAAAAAGAAAAAAAGTTATTCAATTTTTTTTTGGTAGCGGCTTTCATCAGCCACCCTGTATTATGTTGTTCTTAAAGATTAATCATTGTCATAATAAGTTTCAATAATTTCAACGGATTGTTGTATCGTGTAAAATTCTACATCTCTCTGGTACCATTTAGGAGTTATTCACTACTGACATCTAAACAACACTTAAGAATGACACTTTATTTTTAGAAAAATATTACGAAACAAATTTAGGATGAAAAACTCGAATGTCTTCAATAAATAAAGTGACTTAATTAAGTGAGCTCAAGTGTACGTATGCTAAGAATTACACGATTAGAAATCTCGTTAACTATTGCATGCATTCGTTTTAAATATTTTCCATACAAACTGAACTAAATATTGCCGCGTTTAATTTATTCAATAAGGTTGTTATTTACTCTCATAAAAGTGAACAGCAAATTGATCGTATTAATGACAATAACTAGTTTATCCCGCCCCTGTTATCAATTCAGGGATTATACGCGGATTTCCATTACCGTATAAAAGATATGGAAGGGGTCGTGGGCTTAATGCAATATCAAAGGTATTCAAAAAACATCACTTTTCGATTTACACAAATACACATACACCGTATGCTCTGGCATTATCTGCTTCATGTGCAATACTTAATTCTAATTTTTTTTCGTTGTTGTTTTATAGCTGTGTGAATGTATGTACAAATGAATGTACAAATTGTGAGGCAATCCCTTAGGAATTCCCAGGCAATATAACTGAAAGCAAAAATGAAGACAGCAAGTGCAAAGCCATCCGTCCATTTAACAAGTGGCATCACAACCACCTCCATTTGTGCATCTACATATACTTTGCCATACTCATCTCGCATTGAACCTTTTTACAAAAGGTACACGCATAAGTACAGCTCTATCCGATATAGCCGCTATAATAAAAATAAATCATAATATTCATGCTCACCCCTAGCTTACCTGCCTTATGCGCGCACCAGTTAACGTCAATGTTCCAAACATACGCTTAAGTTGTTACCCCGAATACTTAATGCATCTACTTGTTAATATCGTTGAAACCTGCCGCGTACTTCTTCACCTACATATTTACCAGTAACCTGCCATCCACTTTTTACTTATTTTGTATGACTTGGATTTGTATACTCTTGCTTTCACTTTTGTTACAGTAGTTCTTGCTCTAGAAGCTGATTTAGCTTAAATAAATATGCGTGCGTGTGGTTGTCTTTTAATGTAGAGGGCAGGAGTAGTTGGTGTGCAACAATAAGCAAGTACATTCTACTTTTATTTTGTTATCTCCGCCAAGCATCGCCGGCATAAACGTTCAACTATGGTAAAATACATGGGCGTCAACAAGGGGCATTCAGAGACTGCATCATTTTTGGATGCATATTTTATAATAAGAGGTATTTTATAGAGATCCATGTATTTTTTGTTACAATTGTTTTTGATATTATTTCACTCGATGCGGTAGCCCCCACTTGACCAAATTTCAAATATCAGCGCACGCCTATGCTGGTGCACATGTGCATGCATACATTTCCAAGTACATGTTCCATATGCTTACGTATGTAAGCTTTGGGCGTTGTTCTTTTACTGCTGTACAGGTTGTTGGTATCTGCGGACGGTCGGCCGTCTGCTGAGTATATTGATATGTTTCCCAAAAGAGTACCTAAGCCGGTAGTGGAAACTATGAACTGGGACCACAATGTGTAAAAAATAATTCAAAAATGTTTACCAGGGTGGCATCTGTTGTATCCTCCCTGCGGTAACAATATGTTAACCCCATAACTTGTTCAAAGAAACACCTTTTTCTCGCGGCTAATGCTGTTTGAACAATCGAATTGTGAGCTCGACCGTATGCACCCTTAAACGATTGGTTGAGATGCCACAGCGACAACGTGATAAAAGCAAAAGATGTGGAACTTTAAGTACAATAAAATAAAATCTATTACGTGGCAAACCACCCCATATTTATGTGGCAATTTGTTGTTTTATGATTGTGTAGTAAAGTGTATCATTTTCCCATTTGAACCCCTTACCACAATTTCAATTTATAAAGATTTGTGAGAAGCAATGTTGCCCTGTGCACTTGTTTTGATTTGTTTGGAATAATAACAGATGCTCTCAAAACATATTACTCATTGTTAAAATATATTAGCGTTCGACAACGCCTATGCAAGTCCACACAAGAGGTCTGGTTCCTTTTCATACAAACATACATTTCTATATACTTATGTATATACATATGTACACTTACAATTATAACCAATTTCACGTTTAAGCTCAAGTATTTGTTTAGTTCTTGAAATTTCGTGCCAAATTAAAAAAGTGTAAATATTTACAGTTTTTGTTTAAAACCGCTCATTTATGTGACAACAGTTATTACTTATATTATATATGCACATGTGTACAAGCATGTAGTTCTCTATACCTTGTTTTAAGGGGTTACATGGATTTCGTCGGGTAAAAAACGGCTTATTTCAAATTTTTTTTTTTTTTATGTAAAAAATTATTTATTTAATTCGAACTTTTTTTTGTCTTATAGATACATATTTAAAGAATAATTTCTGAAATTTAAACAAAAAAAATTAAAACTCCTCCATTGTGACGTCATTTCCGGTGACCCCTCGAAAAAGAGGTGCGTCCGCGTTGTCAGCATAACTCCTGACAGGATCGTCAAAAATGAAAAAAACAAAAAAAAGGGTTTTAGTTAAGACCATAAACTCGTGCTTGAACGAAGGAAAGAAAAAAAATAAAAATTGGAATTTTGGCAGACATATTTCCAAAAAAATGAAAATTTCGGTCAAATTTGCTTAAAATTTTTTATTTTTTAATTATTTTTATTTATTGTATCTCGAACACCTGCCGCCGTAGCCGAATGGGTTGGTGCGTGATCACCATTCGGAATTCACTGAGAGGTCGTTGGTTCGAATCTCGGTGAAAGCAAAATTAATATTTAAAAAACATTTTTCTAATAGCGGTCGCCCCTCGGCAAGCAATGGCAAACCTCCGAGGGTATTTCTGCCATGAAAAAGCTCCTCATAAAAATATCTGCCGTTCGGAGTCGGCTTGAAACTGTAGGTCCCTCCGTTTGTGGAACAACATCAAGACACACGCCACAAATAGGAAGGAGGAGCTCGGCCAAACACCTAACAGAAGTGTACGCGCCAATTATTTTTTATTTTTTTTATCTCGAACACCTGTGTATAATTTCATCGAGATCGGTTGAGTAGTTTGCGAGAACATTTGACAACCGACTTTGAAATCACGGTTCCGAGAAAAACGCGTTTAAAGTTTTGAGTAACAATAAAAGTGGCTTGGAGCGCACACTTTCCAAAGGCTGTATCTTTGAAACTAATATTCGGTTCGAAAACTTAGGATAATATTCTTGAGATGTTGTAGAAATTCATAAGCCAAAAAAAAAAAAAAATCGATT
Organism: Anastrepha obliqua; assembly: GCF_027943255.1. NCBI lineage: Eukaryota > Metazoa > Arthropoda > Insecta > Diptera > Tephritidae > Anastrepha > Anastrepha obliqua. The sequence continues at coordinate 98,720,257 of NC_072893.1, read as the reverse complement.
TTTTTAACCCACGAAACCTCTGTAACCTCTTAAGAAGTTCTTTCCGCATTGAGTCAACAGTTTTGTAGTGGTAATCTGAAAATTCATAAAGCTGAACTCACCAAAATTCTATACATGAATCGTAGCATATTTCTTGACACTTTTCTCGGCAATAATGGGTTCAACATGTCGCCATAATAAACCACGAACTCACGATCCCATCACAGTCGGTTGTAAGTTACCGGAACGACCCAGATTTACATCCGGCCAAGGACTGTCGCTACAGCAGTATGCCTCATACATGTCTCTGAAAGTAACAACGAACCAAATTAACCGCATGAAGTCAATTAGCTCTTGTGTCGGCTTTTTTGCCTAATTGTCATTATGTATTCATATTTTTCTCCAACATTCAAGTATAAATGCATACACATATTTACATGAAATATTCTTCTTCTTAATCGGCGTATCCATGCTGGATGTTCGCGATGACATACAAACGTCATTATGATCTTAGTCGTACGGTTGTCAGGTCATATTATTAATGATGTCATTATATTTTTGTCTTTTTTTCGCTGCTGCTGTTAGTTCGCCGATTGTTTTGAGGCCTGCCCACTCTTTGATGTTGTCTAGCCATGTCATTTTCTTCCTACCAATTCCTCTTTGTCCAATTTTTCCTTGCATCAGCAGTTTTAAAATATCATACTTGTCACCTCTTGTTATGTATCAATAAACGACTTTTCTCCTTTTTATGTCCGTAAGCATGTTCCTAACGGTTTGCATTCTATTTAGCACTACGTCATTTCATATTTTGTCATTCCAGCTTATTTTCAACATTTTTCTGTAGCACCACATTTCGAAAGATTCTAGTCGGTGTATGCTTACGGTTTTCAATGTAAAGACCTCGCATCCATATAAGAGTGTTGACCATACATAGCATTTTAAAAATCTTGTCTTTAACCCGATTGGTATGTCCCGGCGTGTCAGTATCTTTTTGATCTTCATGAAGGCCGCTCTAGCCATTTCTATTCTGCCTCTTATCTCCTGATCATGGCCCCATTGGTCATTCAGCCATACACCCAGATACCAGAAACTTTTTACTCTTTCTATTGTTTTGCCCCCTATGGTTAGTCTCGCAAAGGAATAGTCTTACAATAATAAATTTGGTTTTATCAATATTTATGTTTAGCCCGAAGTCTTTGCTGTGTTTTTCAACTTTGTTTAGTTTGGAGATGCTGGAAATTGTTTGTTACTAACGTTGTATTGTCTGCGTAGCGAATGCTATTTATATATAATATACCCCATTAACTTTAATACCTATTTCTGCGTCATTTATTGCTTCTTCAAATATTTTTTCTGCGTACACGTTAAATAATAGTGGCGATAGAATGCAACCTTGTCTCACTCCTCTGTAGATTTTTGTCTCTCTTGTGGTGCTGTCTCCGAATCTGATTTCTGCAGTCTGATGCGAATATAAGTTTTGTATACATTTGACGTCATATTTGTTTATGTCCAAATCTTTCATTACTTCAAATAGCTTGTTATGTTGTATTTTGTCAAAGGCTTTCTCGTAGTCTATAAAACACATGCATATATCTTGATTGGGGTCCTGTGATTTTTGTGTAAGCATTTGAAGACCAAATATTGCTTCTCTGGTCCCAAACCCTTTCTTAAAGCCAAATTGTGTTGTTCCTATAGCGGCCTCGCATTTCTGATAAATTCTGTTGTGAATGATTTTAAGAAAAATTTTTAGCGTATGGCTCATTAGACTTATTAGCCGATAGTCCTAGCATTTTTTTGCATTGATATTTTTTGGTATCACAATAAACGTGGATTTTAACCATGAGCTTGGATAATTAGAAGTTTCATATATGTGGTTAAACACTTTCATTAGGGTTGGCATTCCACTGTCATTTATAAATTTGAGAATATCAGCTTAGATTTCGTCACAGCCTGTTGCTTTTTTTGGTTTTGATAATTTTATCGCATATTTTATTTCAGACATAGTTATTTTAAGTAGTGGATCATCTGTTGAGTCGTTTGCGCTGATATTTACATCTCTCGAATCGTCTTTGAATAATTCATGGGCATATTGTACCCAAATATTGGGTTTTTCGTTTTCGTCTGTTATAACTTTGTCGTTTGTATCGTATAATGTATTAATAGCATTGTATAGTATCTTCTCAGGTTGCATATTTCTTTTAGTTTTCTGTGTAAATTAAAACTATCATGTAACTTTTCCAATCGGTCTATATCCTCACATTGTCTGCCCATCCATGAATTCTTGCGTCTCTTACTTTGTCTCTGATATCCTTGTTTCTACATTTATATTCGTCAATGTTTATGTTCCGATATTTCCTTCTCTCATTCATCAAGTTCAGAATTTCATCATTCATCCATTTTTCTTTTGCTACATTAATTTTTGTTCCTAGTGTATTAGTTGCCAGTATTCTTTCTTGTCAGCAATATTATTCCACCATTCAATCGGATTTTCACCAGTATTGCAACTTGTCAATAATTCATTTAGCTTGTTTTGGAAGTCATTTCTAATATAGTCGGTTTCCAGTTTTTGTATATCGATATGGGATTTTTTCTGTTTTGTTTTCCGTGGTGTTAATCGAGTTCGTATCGTTGACAGCAATAAGTTATGATCAGAAGGAACGTCTACGCCTGGTAGTGTTTTTGCCCGTATCATAGATGATTTAAATCTTTTGCTAATCAAGATGTAGCCAATTTGATTACGTTTTATATTTCCTATTCCATCTTGTGGTGATTTCCATGTGTACAGCCGTCTCTCTGGTAATTTATAATACGTGTTACCAATTATGAATTCCTCTTCTAGACAAAATTGCACTAGTCTATTTCCTCTTTCTTTCCTCTGTCTCCTAGGCCGAATTTTCCAGTCACATTTGTTGTTTCCTCTTTTCCTACTTTTGCATTGAAGTCGCCCATGATTATATTTATATCATGTTTCTTAGTCATCATTAGAATTTTTTAAGGTCATTATAAAAACTTTCAATCTCGTCATCAATACAGTCAGCATTGGGAGCATATACTTGGATAATATTTAAATCAACTGGAATCGTTTTCAATTTTAAGATCGCCATCCTGTCATAGTATGGAATAAATTCGCTAACTTGCCCACAATGCTTTTTCGCGATCTTAATGCCTACTCCTCTTCTATGTCTTGAAGAGTCATTTCCTGAGTAATTAAAGTGTACGCCTTTTTTTATGCAGCCGTTTGATTGCCACCATGTTTCGCTTATACCAAGAAAGTCAAGTTTCAGATGTTAAATTCACTGATTGTGTTGTCTAATTTACCTGATTCGTATAAACATCGTACGTTCCATGTCGCAATATTTAAGCCCCTTAAGTGCTTTATAATATTTGTACTCCTATTATTTGTGTGTTGTTTGTATGTAATTGTCATGGAAGAGTGTAAGTTCAGTGGTTTCCCGTTACCTTCTGAAGTATTATTCATTTCAATAGTTTTTGACTGCTAATATTATATTTTTTGTTTTTTTTTTGCCGTTAAATGTCTTATATACACTGGGCATTGTTTACTTGTATATACATGGCCGTCGTCTAGGCCCAAATTGAATTTTTCGTTTGCTCTTATACAATTAATACATTTATTTTTGAGGTCGTCTTTGAACTCGCTTGTTTTATGTTTTCCAAAGCATCTGCTGCATGTTTCTTCGTTTTTACATTCTAGTGATTTGTGGTTGTATCCTTTGCATTTAAAGCACCTCGTCACGTCAACTCCGTCATACACCTTGCATTTTTCTCATCCAATACTGACTTTTTGAATTTTTAGGGCGCTCGAGAAATGTAATACGTTTTGTTATTTTTTTGGACCGCGTATTGTTTCAAGACCTTTATTTCACCTTGCTCCATACATTTGTTTTGCTTCTTCAAACATTCTAATGAATCTTCATTGTTCTTTTCGAAAGACATACCTGTTATAATCAGTTTTTTCTTAAGTGGTCGGGAGATCTTAATCTCGTATTGGTCACTTATATTTTTTTCCATTATTGCTTTAATTTTATTTCTTTCCTCATTATTCACACTATTAATTATCATAGACCCATTTTGACGTTTTTTTATGTCAGCAAAGCTTAGCTCTTCAGGGTTAATTTTATTATTCAAGTCTTGTTTTGTTTTATCACTTGTTTGTTTTATTTTTGGTTTTATTATAATAGGCACACGTTTTTTTAATTCTGGTATATCATGTGTTTTGTTTGGGTCATTGTTGAGTTTTAACATGTTTGCATATGTGCTTTTGCTTTTTTCCACTACCAATGTTTTGATTTCTTTACATAGTTTTTCACTCTCTTTACCCGCAGTTTCATTTGTTCCGCTACCTTTCTTACTTTTGTTATTTCTTCAACATTTTGTTTGTATACCTCCTGTTGGATTTAAATATTTTGGAGTTTTTGAATTGCTTAATTATTATGATACGGTCGATTACATAGTCACAAACATGGAGACTTCAAAATGCGATATCTCAGTGGAAAATTAAGATATTTGAGCAAACTCAACGGCATTTAAAAGAGGAAGACTTATAATTTAAAATACCATGTCTACTTTTTTATGAAGAGCAAAATCTTCGTAGCTACATAACCTCAAAAATGGGCAAAAACAGGATTCGGATTTACGCAAAAAATTACTTCGAAAATGACCCTACACTTTTATAGAACATTCCGAACCCATTTTTTTGCAGACCTGTGTTATTAATGATATGTAGAAAAGGCAAGGAGAAGGAATAGCTAATTTAATTTAAGTTGGAGGAAATCCGTGAACGACGTTCACCGAGGCTAAAAAAAATTATGACAGCAATACGAATTCGAAATTCGATATTAAATTTTATAATAAGTAATAAGAGGACAAAGCGTTTATGGACACACGGTTTTTCTGTTATATGTATGCATCTATACTATAAAGGTGAATGTCTGTACGTTGTCCGCGCATCACTACGAAACGACAGCACCAAATGACGTAAAAATTTGTATACATTCATATTTTCACCCAATGAAGGTTATAAGCATGTTTTTATGATGGACTCCCTTCCCACAGCCTCCAGGCCGCGCCACCACTCTCATTCGTCACTAATAATCGAATATTTGCTTAGATTTAGTCTAAAAAATCTTAGTTCTTCCTATTTCCCACTATTTATAGCAAACTCTAGACTTCATAATCCACATAAGCTGTTCAACTATGACCCAAATGCAAAGTTCAAACACGGTTTGAGATAGAAAATTAATAAAAATAGTTTTGCTTGATATCTTTCTGATTGGTTGTTTTGATTTTATTCAACGAGGCATAGCAACGGATGCCGGGTATTGTAATATTATGGTTATTAATAAAAAATTATTTGCTATGAAATTATTGAATTCTTTTATATACATACATATCCTAAATCCCTCAAAACTACACGTACGCGAGCGGGGCCGTGGGTTAAAGCTAGTAGTTAATAATACCTAACAAAAATTGTATTCGAATTTTATACAGATTGATGTATTTTGTCTGAAATAAATCAAAAGAAACGAAAAAGGTAGTTATTCGCCCAACTGTCTGAAAAACTGCAGTCATAAGTCCGAAAACTGTTTTAAGAAAATAGAACCCGAGAAGAAAACAACGCTGACAATTAATACTAGAAAGACTGGAATTTAGTATATACCTACCTATATTGCCCAAAAGTAGTCAAAATGACTGCATTATGAAAGAATGACTAATGTGTAAAGAAATTTGTTTAAAGTTAATTTTTAATATTTTTTATATTATTTACAGTTATTAGTACATATTAACAATAAAAAAATTTACTTCACTTGGAAAAGAAAAAAAATGTATTCATTTTTATTTGTACATTTTATGCAAATTAAGGTGGAAATCTTTTTATGTGTACATCTTCCGCACACATATTTTTGACATTTTTCACATATATTATTTGTTTTGTTGTTGTGGCAAAGTCGTGTTTGACAGATTTTGCGTTTGTTAGAATGGGTTGCATTTGTTGATGTTGCAGCTGATCTTTTTGGGTCTTCATGTTCTGATGAATTTTTCTGTCTTGCAGCTCTGTATTCAGTGGAAAACTGTTCTGCCAATTGAAACAAGAACTCTTTTCGTTGTATTTGTATTCCTGTCGTTTCTTTGTAAAGGATCCAAGCATTTATTGCAGCCAAATCTAAAATATTGAAAAATATTTGGAGGGACCATCTACGAGAACTAGATTTTACTGTGTATTTTCTGGCCATTTGATCCGTCATATCAACTCCACATTTTGTGCTGTTATAAAATTGTATAGATTCCGGTAACATTTTTTTATTACTTTTATCAATTTTCACAAATGTATGCTTAAAACGTAGAAGAGGTACTCTTTAGTGCAAGAACACAATTCTTTGATTTATATAGCAGAGTGGAAAAACGAGACATCTTATCCTTTCTTTGTTTGGCTGCTTTGGGCAGTTCTCTTTTGTTTGCTCTAATATTTCCAACTAGAGTTGTTTTTTTGGCCAATAATTTTGTCGCGAGTGACAAGCTAGTGAAAAAGTTATCGGTCGTGATATAATATTTCTTCCACAGTTTGTATATGGCACGACAAGTTTCAGAACAACGTGTTCACTAAGAAGCATTGACGATGGTCGTTGTTCATCTTTCCACAAATCTTTCCACAAATAAGGAAAACCATTTAAAATATATTTGCTACTAACATCTGATGCAAGCCAGAATTTGATGCCAAATTTGTTGGGTTTATTAGGCATATACTGGGTAACCCTGAACCTGGCTTTTGACGGAAATAATTGCTCATCAACTGTTATATTTTACCCTGGTTGATAGCAAGCTTGACTATTTTCAATGAACTTCTCCCATATTTCCGAAACTAAGGCACAATTATTTGTTTGTAGGCGTCTACTTCTTTCGCTTCTTCTGTCAAACCGAACAAATCGTAGGATTTGCTTGAACATTTCTCTGGCCATAGTTTTTCTAAAAAAATCGGGACCCCGCTTTGCTGACCATAAATAACTCACTTTTAAATTTTTTGCTTTGTTAGCTCCACGATCATATAAAATCCCAATAAATGCACGTATTTCCGGTAATGATGTTGTCCAATCGTTCCTCGAATTTCGGCGGCCTTCTTCTTCTGTGCACGTTTTTATATGTTTGATAATATAGTTATCTATTTATTACACTGTGCGACAGTGATTTTATACTTTTATGGAGACCTAGTTATAGGTAGATATAGTAAAACTAAGAAAAATGGTATAGGAGAAATTTCCAATACACCCCCAAAATCTCATTTTATGGCCATAAAACCGTTTTTCAGTTGATGTGAAGAATCACTCCTAACTTCGCCAATTTCCATCCGATTTGGAATTTGTTTTTTTAGTTCGAAAGAACAAAAACAAGTCTTTTTGACAGTGTGTTGACAATTTTTCTGAAATGACAACTGATGAGACTGTAGGCGGAAGTATTTGGAATTTTTTTATTTTTTCTCTATTTTTTCAACTTTGACATAATTTTTACGATATTATCCGATATTAAGGATTTTTTTTAGTACACTACTGTTATAGTACATTTAATTTTGCGTCGAATGAGCTATATTTGACTGTAATTGAATTAAATTTAATAGAGTTGTGTGAGTTTTAAGATTTTTGTTTTTTTTTTTACTAATTTGGTATGTAGGTATAACTTACGCTAAATGGGAATAAGGAAGTGTTTTGATGCGTTATTATAGATACGTAATATTTATTGGAGTATATATGTACTGTACTGCATACAACAGAACTGGTTAAAACTTACGAAAATATCTGACATATTATTTTATCACACACATTTTGTTTAGTTTTTCTATAGCCACAAGTTGTGCTAGGTCTCCATAAAAGTATATTTAATTTTGTTTTTGTCACGCAGTGTTATCAACGAGAATGCACTGACAGGATTATCTGCCATAATGTTCCCTTTTGCGTAGCCTGTTGGGCCTTTCACACCCTTGAAAATAGAAGTAGATGGTAACCTTCCAGGAATACCACCTTCGTCAAATTTTTACCATACAGTACCATCGGCAGCTGTTTCGGTCTCCTGAAAGCTATTTTCAGTTTCTTCATCAGAGTCTGCACTATTTAGCACCCTACACCTTTTCCTGGGCATGTTGATGACACTTTTATTTTCATCATTGGTGATCGACTCTTCATCACTATCTTCAGTATCAGATGTTTCACTTTGAATATAATCCGCTTCAGTCCAGAATTTGTTGCATCTGACTCTATATCGGAGCTCTCTTCACCTTTGTTCATTAGCTTTTCCAATAACTCACTTCTATTCGACAATTCTTTCACGAATTTAGGGAACAAAAGAAATAAAATAAACAATTTCTTAGAACAAGTATCACTGTATAAAGATTCGAATAACAAGTACTACTTTAGCTTATTGAGCAACTGCAACTTATCAAGAATACCGACAAATTATCATGTGGCGGCAACCGAAAAATGCTCTAACGGTAAAATGAAAACTGTTATTTCAGTACAGAGCCGGACTGGTTATATAAGAAATTTATTCAATTCAATAAGAGTCATTTGATTATTTAAAATCTCCTAACTAGTCAAAATGACTGCTTTTGGGCAATATATGTAGGGATAACACATATGAATATAACGGAAATGAAGGAGGGGGAGGAAACTACAATTATTAATAAACGCATTTATATGTTGTACAAGAAGTCACAAAATTCTAAGAAATTGGGTCATTATATACGTAATTGTTTTTCTAATTGAAACTAAAAAGGCAGTCAAAATGACTTCCTTGGGCAATCTAGTGTTAAAGAAACTTCGTTCAACTGCTATGGTTGCATACTATAGATAATACTGTCCAAATTGTGATTCGAAAAACCCATTAGCAGCTCAGAACAACTTTATTTTAACACTGTCCAAACCAATGTGATCGGTAGGAATGGGTCAACCTTCAATATAAATATAAGTGGTTTAAAAGTTCGAACGTATTTGGATTCTGCTAAAGCTGAAAATGAAAGACCTAATGAGAAACATATTACATTTGAGGGGATCGTTGAAATTAAACTAGCAGACGGAGTGGTTCGTCAGCAGATAGTTTGCACCACAATCGTAGATATTTGTTTGGCAAAGCTTCAAACACATACGCTTTATTTGGTTATCAAATGCTAAGAACAATCGTACGCTGCTAGGAATAGATCTTGTCCAGCGAACATGGTTTATAAGTTATCGTAATACAATCTTGGAATTTAAGATGCATCCAACAAAAATCGAAAATTATGTGTCACTAGCTGAAACAAATGCATGCCCAAGTACTAGTACTCGTAATACCAACATATTGACTGATTTTATGTCCTGGTTCGAAAACAAATAATGTGAGAGCCGATTCTTTCAACAGTAATATAGAAAGTACATACGAATACTCAGCATATATGTGACATATTCACAGCTAATATTCATTCAGACTACGTAATGCCGGAACAAAACGATTTATTTCCTCCAAGGAAATGGGTCAAGAGAAATTATAAAGTTAAAGAGAAAGTAAGCAATTATCATGATATAACCTCCATTGAAATGAAATTACGTCCTAATGAAGGTATGGTATACTACCGATATCATCCATACCGGCACCTATCAGCGCGTGAATGACATTACTAATTACAAAATACACATATCCATTACCGCGTATGGATGATTTGTTGCACGCTGCAAAAGCTACTCCTTTTATGCCCACTATAGATTTAAAATCCGCATATTGGCAAATCAAAATGACACCAGCAGATAAGTCAATAACTACATTTACGACTCATTTTGGAATTTTTATTTTTAATAGAATGCCGTTCGGACAGCCACTTTCCAGAGTCTCATCGTTAAATTCCGATCTGGGTTGCCACATATCCTAATACTCGCCTATTTAGGTGTCTTTCAAAATTAAGATATTACGGATTCCATTTGAATATGTCAAAGTGAATTTTCTGCCGAGCAAAAATAAATATTTTGACAACAAAAGTCGACAGTTAAAAAACTGGCGCAATTCTCAAGTGCCAAAATTGAACAAAGATGCTCTTGGTATCGGCGATTTATTCCAAACTTTGCGGATGTGACATAACGATTATCAGCACTAACAAAGAAGAACGCGCGGTGTAAGTGGTCATCAGAAAAGCATTATGCAGTAGTAGAGGCCATACAAAAGTTTTGTGAATATATTGAAGATACAGAAGTAACATTAAAAACTGATCATCAGATGGCTAAATACCCCTACTGGACGCCTTGTCAGCTACACATCTTTAGCTTTACATCTTCAAATGTATAATTATAATTTTATTACAGAGAAGGTATGTAAACAAAAGAATATAGCACACGTTCTGTCTCGCTCATCACCTTCTGAGAATAAAGCTAATATCAACTATTTTGCAATAGATTTTCCTCGGAAAGGTCCCGAAGAGTTAAAAAAAAGCAATTAGAAGATAATGAATTGAAAGCAATAATTGAGTTATTTGAAAACGATGATGAAAATGCCCCAAGATAAGCAAATCGATACATTATGCTGAATGGCGTGCTATATCGTTTTTGATCCGAAGAAGATTAAAAAAATGGTCAACTTGTATGGGGTGGGCCATGTAAAATTTCTTTTTGAATCGGCTATAAAAAAAAACTAATCAATATTTTTTCAAACTATTTTTTTTATTTTAAAGATTGAACATTGTCATTTATGAATGAAAAATAATATCGTTCAAATGACTGCCACGACAGGCTTTACGAGCCATTCGATCAACCCAATTTTTAAGCACATTTTCGATTGTTTGGGCTCCAATTTCATGAATGGCAACTTCGATTTCGTGTTTCAAAGCATCGATCGTCTCTGGATGGTTCGTATAGCATTTGTCCTTAACGGCTCCCCACAAAAAATAGTCCAACGGGCTTAAATCACAGCTCCGAGGCGGCCAATTGATATCGGAATTAAAAAACGGTAGCCAAAAGTTCGAGTGTAACTTTGGCAGTGTGGCAAGTTGCACCGTCCTGTTGAAACCAAATGTCGTCCATGTCATCCTCTTCAATTTTGGAAACAAAAACTCGTTGAGCATAACACGGTAACGCTCGCCATTTATTGTAACCGCGGAAGAAGAAAAAGACTCACCACTTTGGAAATAGGTTTTCAATATTTCCCAATTTTGTTCAAGCGTATAGCGTCCCATTTCCTAAATGTCAAACCTTTAAGTAAATTATGAACACATTTGACATGTCATTCTCAAAAAAATAGGCGCTTCAAAAAGCAAACGCTATATGGCCCACCCTGTAGTATCTAGAGGTTTAAGAGAAACTGTTTTGAGCAAATTTCGTGCTGATCCAATGCAAAACACTATGGCAGGGGTTGAACGATTAGACGAATCACCCCACAATATTTTTGGCATAAGTTGCGCGGAAAAATTTCCAATTTTTCGAAATCTTGCGTTGAGTTTGATAAATAAAGGGTTTTCCAATAAGAGGTGTTATTTTGATATTCAAAGAAAAATGGAATTTTTTTTAAATACATGATCGGACGTTTATTTCATTATAAAGAGGAAGTTATGCCGTTAATAGTGGAAAATAACATCAGGAAAATGACCACCACGACCACGTTTACAGGACAATATCCTTTTCATGAAATTTTCCATAACCAAATTGCAATATTTCTTCCCTATGTCCTCGATAGCCTCACGAATTCCTTCTTTGAGATCTTGAATCGACCCTGGGCTGTTGGTGTAGACCTTTTCTTTCACGTGGCCCCAAAGAAAAAAGTTAGAAGGTGTTAAATCCCAAGACCTCGGAGGCCAATTGTGATCGCCTTTTCGAGTGATAAGATGGTCCCGAAACTTTTCCTGTAAAAATCAATGATTTCGTCGCTTGTGTGGCACGTAGCGCCGTATTGTTGAAAATAAACGTTGTCCAGATCAATACCATCCAATTCCGGCCATAAAAAATCGTTAAGCATCTCACTTGCTTAACACCTAACACCTGTTATTGGAAAACCCTTTATAAGATTCCGAATATGAAACCAGCCGGTCTAATTCAAACAGTATCATGCAAACAAAGGTTTGAGATAGTTGCGCTTGACTTGTCCCTTGCTGTACTGTCAAAGGCAATCGTTGGATACTTGTGGAAAATTGATGTGTATTTATTTGCGCTGAAAGAGGCCTCATCATAAGCTTTAGCAACAACCGTTTTAAGTCAAATTGACAGCATATCAAGGGCCTGATGTATAAGTAGATCCAAAATATCTCCACAGAAAATGAGGGCAACCAAAAACAACATGCACACCTACGCGCATAACATCTAAAAGTGAGGAAGCATAACCTGTTCCACATAACAAAATACCAGACACCCGCAATGACCTTGAGAAATCAACTAGGGTTCTTCGCCCACGATAATCACCGGGAAGATTTCAGAGCCAGAGAGCTAGAAGTATCAATGTATTTATTTTACGATTCACTTTTAGTTATATGTTATTTTAAACATACAATATGTTAACTTTACGTTGAATTCTTCAATCCTTTTATTATATTATTTTCTAACATAACTTACTTTAACTGTAATTTTTTTTACTTGATTCAAAATACTAAGATATAAGGAAGAGATTATTGTATATTAACCGTAGATCGTTCTTTGTATCAAAAATGATGCGTTTCATATTTTAGAAGCCAATAAATTCGTCCACGTTGGCAACACTTACCTCAACTTTTATGACTTTGTTTGTTCCGTTGATATAAGCATTTTAAACTGAGTTTCAAATTTTAAAATCAAGTAGGCCGCGAGAAAAACGAAAACTTCATAATTCTACTCATTGTATCATATTTGATACATATGAAATTTTTAATGATTTTTCGTGCGAATAGTTTTAGTTTCATCCTTGTGATTGTTAGTGAAGTTTGGTTAAAAAATGTCGCGTCCGCAATATTTAACTTTAGAGGAGCTGGTGAATGAAGTTCTGGATAACAGTTCAAACGATGAATCTGAAAATGGAAATTTTTCCAATTCAGAAACTGAGGCGGAGTACTATGTGTTTGAAAATGACTCAAATGAAAGTTTTTTATTGGATATTTCTGAGAATATTGGTCTCAACTTTGATATTGATCCGTTATATACTGCAAAAGATGGTACCATATGGAATCCAGAGCCATACACCATCGGTCGTTCAAGGGCGGAAAACGTCATTAGTTTGAGACCAGGTTACTAACTGTGCTTTTTTATATTACGATTTTTCAATTTACATACTAACTTACTTCTTTTAGGAGTAACAAGAAACGCATCTAGCCGAGTTGGAAACATCCGAGATTCCATGCTATTATTTTTCCCTACATCGATTACGAAAATAATAATTGAAAATTCGAATAAGTATGGGAAAGAATTGCATGGAGATAAACATTTAGAAATTGATGAAGATCTACTTCTGGCTTTTCTGGCTGTTTTAATATTGGCTGGTGTATATAAGTACGTTAATACATATATTCAAAAACTAAAATATCATAAATAAAAAATGGTTTTTTTGGAATACTTATATAGATCTAAAAATGAAGCTTTGCATGATTTATTCGATACTACATATGAGCGACCTATATTTCGCACAATTATGACCGAAAAAACATTTTTATATGCATTGAAAGTTATACGCTTTGATGACGCACTTAGTGGACGAGAGAGAAGTGAAGATAAATTTGCACCAATTCGCGATCTTTGAGAACGGTGGGTAAAACTACTCCCTACGTTCTATAATCCTCATGATTGCATCACAGTAGACGAACAATTATTGGGTTTTCACGGCTGTTGTAAGTTTCGCCAGTACATTCCGTCGAAACCCGAGAAGTACGGTATAAAGTTTTGGTTGGCCGTTGATTCCGAAACATGTTATGTTTGGAAAATACAGCCTTATTTGGGAAAAGGAATTACTGGAGTTCCAGAGCGCAACCAAGGCGAGCGGGTCGTACTTGATTTAGTGGAAGGATTGAAAGGTCACAACGTTACCATGGACACCTTTTTCTCGTCGCATACTTTGGGTCAAAAACTTTTAAAACGAGATGTAACAATGGTTGGAACAATGCGCAAAAATAAGAGATCCATTCCTCCAAAGTTACTTCAGTGCAAAAACATTCCTAGATTGAATTCAACTTTTGTATTTACTCCGGACACTACTCTTGTTTCGTATATGAGCCATAAAAACAAATGCACAATTGTTATGAGCACAATGCACCACGACGTGAATGTTCTAGGTAACTCAAAAAAAATGCCAGAATTAATTTCCTTTTATAACTTGACGGAAGGAGGAGTTGATACGGTGGACAAAATGTTAACCTGTTACAGTTGCAGCATTAAACTCATACATTATATATAATGAAATAGATCCAAACTGGAAGTCTGAAAGGAAGCACACAAAACGCAAGTGTTTTCTTCATGAACTTGCCATTTCATTAGCTAAACCTTATGTTGAAAAACAATCCCAACGTACTCAAAATGGCATGCTTTCGTCGATTTTCTTTACTGGCGTCGTCAACAGTGCAGACGAGAACGAAGCTGGATCATCAAAAAAGGCTAAAATGAAAAGTTTGGAAAAAAAGAATCGAGCAAGGTGTTGTATGTGTTATAGTTCCGTAGAAAATAAAAACAAATGGACCTCTTTATATTGCAGCAAATGCAAAAAACCTTATTGTAAAGACAAACATATGGAAAATATTTGTACAAAATGCGTCAATAAAGCTTAATTTTATAACTATCTCAAAATCTAGTTAAAAACACATTGGTTTGTTTCATTTTTAATAATAATTCAGTATGTATCAAAAAAGATACACGGTATAGAATTGTGAAGTTTTTTGTAGGGCTGATCTACGGTTAAATTCAGTTGTACTGCGACCAATAAATTATACACATAGTTTACTGAAACATCTAGACGTTTTATTTTGTTGTCATTGCGCTTAAAAAAACGTAGGTGCAATTAGACATCATTGACTCTTGCGACTAGTTTAGTTAAACTGGAGGTATAATCACCATAGGGAGCACCCACATATATATATATATAATTGGCGTGTACACCCTTTTTGGGTATTTGGCCGAGCTATTCCTCCTATTTGTGGTGTGCGTCTTGATGTTTTTCCACAAATGGAGGGACCTACAGTTTCAAGCCGACTCCGAACGGCAGATATTTTTTTTATGAGGAGCTTTTTCATGGAAGAAATACACTCGGAGGTTTGCCATTGCCTGCCGAGGGTCGACCGATTCGATTAGAAAAATGTTTTTCTTGATTTGGTGTTTCACCGAGATTCGATCCTGCGTTCTCTCTGTGATTTTCAAATGGTAGTCACGCACCAGCCCATTCGGCTACGGCGGCGGAGCAACCACCTCCCTTTACATTATATTTATTGCAATATGCCATTTATGTATTGCCTTTTTTATATGAACATGATTTAATTTTCGCACTGGCACTGCTAGAATATAAAACATGTTTACGAACTAAATTAAATATATTTTTCAGCAAAGAAATCACCTATCCATGCAAGAATCGCCAACTGATAGAAGTTAAACTCAGCGCGCAAGCTGCACAAAAAACATGACAAAAGCCAGAATAGATCAATTTTATGAACCGCTCTGCTGCCTGGTCAAATAAATTTTCAAACTTACTCAACCAAATTTACTTGTTATTCATACGAATTTATTGAAAATATTCTTTTATTTTACAACGATTTGTTTGCTTTGCTTTGCGAAAGGTATTCTTTTGAAAGAACTATAATATTTCTGCTCTACAAAACTATTATTTAATTTTTTATTAGTTTTGAGGCTTAGAAATGGAATATCCAGGTTAATAATATCCAAATTAACATTTTCGACACCCGCTCTTCTTTGCTTTTTATCGAGGTCAAAAAGCTGCCGAAGCAGCCGCGGACATTTGCGTGTATGGAGAAAGTGTCGTGGGAGAGTCTACTGAACGGAAATGGTTTGCAAAGTTCAAAAATGGCGACTTTGACGTCGATGACACGTCCCGCAGGCCTTCTGAATTGGAAGAAGAACGTCTCAAATCTCTTTGAAGGAAAACGGCCGCCAAACCATTAAACGATTCTGAATCACCTTCATTCAATGGGATTTACCAAAAAATTGGGAGAATGGGTGCCTCACGAGCTTAACGAAAAAAAAAGACAGTCGCTTTCAGATTGCTTCTCAGCACCTCGCCCGCCATCTATGTAGTAACATGAAGCGTGTTAGAGGTTGGAGGTTGAATTAGTTTTAAAGGTTTTTTTCGAAGATTTGGGGCTTTATTGTGAAAAAACGGTACAAAATATTTTATTCGAAGTATTGGCCATCGCTAGCTACAACTTTCGCCCATCTTTCGGGCAATTTCCGGATGCCGTTTCTCCAAAATTCTTGCCGCTGCTTGGCTATCCATGACTCAACCCATATTTTGGTAGCCTCGTACGAGGAGAACCGCTGGTCCGCCAAATCGAGACTCATATGCCGGAACAAATGATAATCGGAGGGAGCTATGTCTGGACTATACGGCGGGTGGGGTAACACTTCCCAGCCAAGCGTTCCAAGGTATTTTTTGACAGGTTGAGCAACATGCGGCCGAGCGTTGTCATGTTGCAAAATAACCTTGTCGTGCCTTTTTACCGTTTCCGGCCGTTTTTCTTTCAATGCCCGGCTTAAACGCATCAATTGCAGTCGGTAACGATCCCCCGTGATTGTTTCGCCCGGTTGGAGCAGCTCAAAATATACGACGCCGACCTGATCCCACCAAATGCAGAGCATGATTTTCTTGCCGTGAATATTCTGCTTGGCCGTCGACGTTGATGCGTGGCCGGGCAAACCCCATGATTTTTTGCGTTTTGGGTTATCGTAGTGGATCCATTTTTCGTCGCCAGTCACCACCCGATGCAAAAAACCCTTCCGATTTTGTCGCTCGATCAGCAATTCGCTCGTACAAAGTCGCCGTTCGACGTCGCGCAGCTTCAACTCGTACGGGACCCAATTTCCTTGCTTTTGGATCATTCCCATCGCTTTTAGACGCTTGCAAACGGTTGATTTATCAACGCTGATTCAGCAAGCTCTTCTTGGGTTTGGCACCAGTCCTCGTTTACCAATTCCCCCAATTCCGCGTCCTCGAACTTTTTGGGCTGGCCAAGACGCTCCTTGTCTTCGGTGTGAAAATCACCACTTTTGAATCGTCGAAACCAGTACTCACATGTTGAAATCGACGGAGTATGGTCTGGGTAGGCCTACTGCAGCAATTCACGGGCTTGGGCTGTATTTTTTTTCAAATAGAAGCAGAAAAGCAAAGCTTCCCGCAAATTGCGTTTCGACGGCACGAAAGTTGACATACTCGGAGCACGAAAACACTGCGTTGTTTATACTTCAGCGAAATGACAGATACTGATAAACAAAGCCTAGGGATGAGGCTTTGTCATGAATATATATTCAGTATTGCCAACGCGATAAAGTGATAAATAGCGCCATCTGTGTGTCACCTTTAAAACTAATTCAACCTCCTATACTTTCGATAGCAAAAAGGTCCTTAAAAACTGGCTCAACAGCTTCTTTCGCACCAGACCAGGTGATTTTGGACGGAACGGCATCAACAAATTGGACAGCATCAACGATTTGATTAACTTATTGATGTAATTATTGTTTTTTGTTCAAATAAAAGTCTTCGCTAACACTATACAAGTCAAATAATACATTTTGGATATTTGACATAGATCCTCCTCCTATTGGTGGTGCGCCTCTTGAGGTTGTTGTACAGGGGCCTGCAGTTTTTCGCTACCTTTGACCAGCAGACGGTTTTTTATGAGGAATTTTCATGGCGGAAATATACTCAGAGGTTTGCCGAGGGGCGACTGCTATTAGATAAAACTTTTTCTATTATTTGGTGTTTCACACCTAGAGCGGGTTTCGAAACTGAATGGTAGCACTTACTGCTAATCATATTAGTAAAAATGGAAAACTTACTAATTATCGTTATTAGAACTTTAAAGGAGCATGGATAATCTAAAAGAGAAATTTTTACATATCTAAAAAAACAGCAAAAATATGCATTTTGTGTAGATGTTTTTCTCTCTTTAATTTATGACTCACTATCAGGCAGGGCAAAATGCACTAAATAATTAATGCAATAAGCGGATAGTTAAAGTACTGAAAAACTGAAGATTTAGTGATAATGAAACGCTTTATTTTAGCCACCACCCTGTTCCCTATGAACAATACAATGAATTCTATAGTTATCATACTTTGCCTTAAAAATGTTATCTGGAAAAGTGCATAGTATTAGATACAATAGAAATTGTTTTATTGAACGACTGTGTTTAAATAATTATGAGTTCATACGTAAGGATATAATAAGTTTAAAGCTAGTAAGTGCTAAATTTGGTCTGGACACACTTTATATACCAGTGGCCATTAGGGGGACCAGATCTCATAGAGGGGAAAAAATGTCGAAATTTTGTTCGTCTGAACCCCACAAACCGATTCCCCTTTCCAGATATTGAGATAGCCGAAATTTGAGCTCGATTAAACCACGATAACTAGCCATAACTCCAGAACGGTAAATAATAAAAACATGCTTAATATCTCAAGAAAAAGCTAATGTTGTTCTTCAAAATTTATATTCGATACATAATTGTTGTTATTAAGTCCAACCGAGTTACAAGAGCTTTTAGCCTCGAAAACGTGACCAGGTACCACTAGGTACCTTAATATCATATATTTTGTTATTACGTGATACATTTTGCTTTCTTTGGTATATTGGAAAGTAGAAGGTCCCGGCGTGGAACCTTCCGAAGTTAGGCAACAACGAACTACTTCTCAAAGATCATGCGAGGTACCTCGGAGTAATACTAGGCAGTAAATTGCTGTGGAAGCACAATGGTGAGGAAAGGATGCAAAAGGCCAGTAATGCGTTGCATTACCCTCTCTGATGCATTGGTGCTACACAGCAGTAGTTAGACCGATATTGCTGTATGGGGCCCTAGTATGGTGGACTGCGACAAAAAAACTGGCATACTTAATGCCACTGGAAAGGATTCAGCGACTTGCTGCTCTGTGCATAATAGGAGCGATGAAAACCACTCCAACGGCGGAGCTGGAAATGATACTCAGCATGCCACCTATTGATCTTATGGCGGAAAACGTGGCAGCTAAATCCGCGAGAAGATTAGTGGCTGCGGGAGTATTCACCTGTAGAAGCTTCGCCATGGGACTTTTCACATCTATACAGACGGCTCGAAAACTCCAGACGGAGTGGGAGCGGGCATTTACTGCCCAAAGCTAGGGATAAAGCATCATATCAAGCTGCCACACCACAGCAATATTTTCCAAGCAGAAGTTTTTGCTGTGGGGAAAGCCTACAGAAGAACAAGAAAGAACTCAACAATTAATATATACGTGGACAGTCAAGCAGCAATAAAAACATTAAGCTCATATTGTATTAAGTCTAAAAATGTTCAACGGAGCAGGGAGACCATAGAAAGGCTAGCAGCAAACAGTAGGCTGCATATCTATTGGGTACCTGATCACAAAGGCATTATGGGGAACGAAATAGTTATGGGGAAGGAAAAAACTAGTGGAAGCTAGGTGGACTAATTTGACCACATGCAAAACAGCAAAAGTTATTTGTAGAACTAACGACAAAAAACTGACTCAATTCGTACTTACATTCTCGCGAAAGGACTGCTGAGCTATTATAGGTATGCTAACAGGCCATAATCTATTGGCTGCACATGCGTACAAGATACGAATTGCTAACACACACAAATGCAGCAAATGCAGAGAGGAGGTTAAGGAAACTTTAGAGCACATTCTGTGCGTCTGTCCGGCATTATTAAAAACGCGTTTAGCATGGGAGCCCCATTGTTTGAGGATCTGGAGGACGTCTCGAAAGCGGATCTCCCAGCTCTGCTTAGATTCGCCAAAAGCGCTGACATCCTACATGATGTCTACTTTCAGTATTCATAAAGGTATCGCGTGGCTTATTGCCAACCAGGCTAACCTAACCTAAGTCTAAGGACACTTTTATTTTAAAACTAGCAAACCCGGCCCCTTTCGCTAGGCACACTAAAATAGAATAGATATGGTTTAGAACAGAAAATATATGATTTTCATATTATTTATTTCTTTATTCAAGCGCTTTGGCATAAACAATATTTTTTGTTTTTCTATTTGTTTTTGAGTAAAAATAAAATATAAATTGAAAATCAGGAAAACAGAAGATTGTTTTTAAATTTCAAATCAACGCATATGAATAAACAATCGTCTTTTTTCCTGATCATCCATGAATTTTTCGTTTCAATTTATATGTTTTATTAAGCATTGGAGCTTTTTTAACCATTATCCATTTATATTTTTCAAAAAAAAAAAAAACGAAAAAAATTGTTTTTACCACGAACACATAATTTCATTCGGATTTCACATTAAATTCTCAAATTTCGTAAGAAATTATTCACTGTTCCAAAATCCACTCCAAAAAAATTCACAAACAATTTTTACATGTTGCACTTACGTTTTTTCCTTATGGCATCCAAATCAGAAAGAAATATTGACACATTGTAACTCACACTGTCAATTTGACAGTTCAGTTCCGCCCCAAGCGTTAAAAAAGTAAGCGACATTATGGCTGGTTCAAAAGAACGCTGTACCCGTTGCCAGTGCTCCGAATTACAACCAAACTTTACGAAACCCATTTTCAATACTTACTTACCAATGTGCGTAAGTTTGGTTTAATTCGGTGCAAAGACACGGCGGGTCCACGTTTTGGCATATATTTCGAGACCCTAGTCATCAATAGGTATGAAAATTACCCCGTATCAAAGCACGGCCGCCGTAGCCGAATGGGTTGGTGCGTGATTACCATTCGGAATTCACAGAGAGGTCGTTGGTTCGAATCTCGGTGAAAGCAAAATTAATAAAAACATTTTTCTATTAGCGGTCGCTCCTCGGCAGGCAATGGCAAACCTCCGAGTGTATTTCTGCCATAGAAAAGCTCCTCATAAAAAAATATCTGCCGTTCAGAGACGGCTTGAAACTGTAGGCCCCTCCATTTGTGGAACAACATCAAGACGCACACCACAAATAGGAGGAGGAGCTCGGCCAAATACGCAAAAGAAGGGTGTACGCGCCAATTAAAAAAAAAAAAAAAATTATTAATAGGTACCTATTATTTAAAAAAATATCTATTATTATTTTTGTACACCTGATGTGGAGTTCAATGGGTAAATAACTTTAATAGGTATAAAAACAGTAACATTCACACTTGGGAAATTAAAAAAGAAAAACATTAAAATATCTTTACTAATTGCTCGATCTAACAAGCTCAAAGGCACTTTAGAAACTAAACTGAAAAAATATAAGGTCGGTTGTACGATAAAGTAAAATCACCATCCATAAAGTAGAAATTAGATTCACCCTCCTTTTTACCTGTCAAACGGGTCCCTCGGACTAAATTTAAACAAAAGGCTCGTTAAGCTTGAAAATTGTGCTCCAAAATACTTTATAACACAAAAATATTAATTCCGAGACAGATTATGTAAAAGTCCGTAAAATTCGTAGAATACTCCCAAACTGGCTCCTACTGGTACCAAGTCACGTTTTTAGGACTAAAGGCTGTTGTAACTCGGTTTGACTTTAAATAACAACAATTATGTATAGAATATAAATTATATTTAAGAACAACATTAGCTTTCTTTTGAGATATTAAGCGTATTTTTATTATTTACCGTTCTGGAGTTATGGCTCCATATGTCAGTTAACGTCGTTTAATCGAGCTCAAATTTCGGCTACCTCAATATCTGATTTTTATTTTGTATATATTTTGATAACAACACAGGTTAAATGTTTTTATTGTGGATGTTGTAAGTAAACAAAACACAATGTAATAAAACATTTTAATAAAAAGCGGCCACCCTACTTGAGATTTTTCCTGAATGCTACGAAAGCAGCATCAGTGAAAGCTACCGCGAAGGTATCTTTTAAAAAGATAAGTATTGCTGGATCAATGCGTAGAGGAATAATAAGTGTATAGTTCTGACACTACAGCAATAAATTCTAAGCAGTAGAAGTATTTTAGTTGCGAGGCAAAATAATCTAAGGGCTCATCATTTGCCACTAAGAGACCTAAAATATAAAAGGATCATAAACCTAATTTAAATTATATTTCATTCTATACCTTCAAGATTCTGTATGAAAACATAGCCGATAGTCTAGAGCACGCATACATATATGTATATATGTATACTGAGTTATTGTATAATGTGTATATTTCAAAATACATTTTCGTAAAAGATACATTTTTTGTGATAATCTGTGTACTGAATAATTTAGAAAATGCTAAGAATCGAAATTTTACTTTATAATCACTCTTCACTCCCAGTGGACGTGAGAGCTATTCGAAATTCAATTCAGGTAGTTTTGCCATTGTTTTGCTATCATTAACACATTTTTGCCTTGATAAAAAAGTGT
Source organism: Anastrepha obliqua (assembly GCF_027943255.1). NCBI lineage: Eukaryota > Metazoa > Arthropoda > Insecta > Diptera > Tephritidae > Anastrepha > Anastrepha obliqua. The sequence goes on along the minus strand of NC_072893.1, from coordinate 98,697,812 downwards.
CCGGAATATATTCAGAAAATTCAAAACAAAAGTTTATTCCTCAAAAGTGATATTGTCACTTTCAAAATACACTCATCAACTGCAACACACTTATGCCAGCATTTGACCAAGCCCTCGAAACATTTCTAAAACTCTATCTGTTGGATGGTTTTCGTTTCGTTCTTGGTAAAAAATGGATAATGAATGGCACTGTCCGACGGTGCGTTATTATGGTGCAAAATCCACGAGTTGTTTTCTCACAAATCCTTTCTTTGGCGAATTGCTCTTTTCTAACTGAAAACGACGAGTTTTTTTGTCTTTGTTTATTCGGAGCTTTCCAATCACTCGCTGATGACTGGATTGCGTGTCGTACTCATAAAGCGTCTCGTCTCCTTGGAAATCATGCATTTGGCGATATCAACGCGGTCCCTTTTTTGCATGAAATTTAGGTCATTTGGGAACGACATTGCAGCAACAAGCCGCAAGCCCAAGTCATTAACTACAACGGTCTGAAAGGATGCATAAGCAATATTCAGGGTAGGGTCACAAAATCGAAATTTTTTTCTTCACTCATCTTATAATAAATCATTTCAAGAATGTTGTGTCAAAATTTTAAGTGGATAGGAGCAGAACTCTCAGAGTTATAGCCTTTGTAGGCACTCTACCTCGAATGCGGAGCATCGATAATTTTTCAGAGTCATTTTTTCAAACGCGTTTTTCCCGAAACGACTTCTTAAAAGTCGGTGCCAATCACAACTCCGAAACTATTCAACCGATTCTTTTCAAAGTTGGCACACGTTTTCTAAATCAAAAATACCTCCCCTCCCCCCACTGTTTTTTTTATGTTTTTTTTTAAGGTTGTTTTTCACTTACAAATATGGCGAAATTTTTCGCCAAAAATGCTCGTTTTACGTTTTTTTGCCACCAAAACTACAAAAATGAAAAAAAAAAATTTTATTAATGGGGGGGGGGAGCATTACAGCATACTTTAACTGAAAAACTCGACTTTTTTAGTTTCAGATGATTCTACGACGAATGCCGATTGGCACCGCAGAACACCTCTCGAAAAACATATCTCCAAAAAAACTCTGTCATGGGCTTATTTGTCAATATTTTATTATTAATATTTTTTAAAAACTTATTGAAAAGATGTACAATAACATGCAACTGATTTTATTAAAGTATCTTAAGCCATATTTCTGTAAAAAATTAAAAAAAAGTGTTTTTTTTAGCGCTAAACCCTACCACCCCCTTAAATCGAAAACATGCGCAGAGGCAGATTCACTCAAACGTAACTTTCAGATTTTGGTAGGAATGTTAATCACAAATGTTGTAACCTAACACAAAAAAAAACAGAAACAGAACTCAAATCAGTTGACTTTGATTATAAATAAAAAATTGTTAAGATTTTAAAATTTCCTTGATTTATTTATTTTGCACACGCGATATGAGATTTAAATTTATGGGCGAGGTGCCTTTCCTCATTTTCCAATTTCCTTTTCCAATTAAAGATTTGAGCCTTTAGTACGGCTTTTGCAATTTATGGAATTGTATGAAATTTCTGCAGCTTATCAAAAGCGGTACCAGGTAACACTACAATATATGAAGCTTTCAGTTTGCATGGAAGGTGCTATGGCCCTTTTCCAATACCTACCACTTTTCACCATAATACATAGAGGTATTGCCAATTTGTGTAACTGTATCAAATTTCATTCTCTTGGCGTTTGTGGTGCGCAGAAAAACGGTTATGTTGATATTCCCTTCAAAACGATACACTCAAAAAAGGTGTTTAAATATTGTAGTGTGGTGTATACCTATATACCTATATCATGATGATGATGATGATGATAATTGGCGCGTGAATCTTTTCTGAGATGCTATATTGTTCAATTTTTAGAAAATCCAGGTCCTTGACTCCGCTGCAAAGTATCATACTTATTACAACACTAACACATAATTATTTCCAATTCTAAGAAATTGAAAAAGTAATCAATTACTTTACTGTGAACTGAAGGAATCGATTAATAAATATAATTCCTTGTAATTTGTAATTGATGGTAATTTCATTCCCACAGAAATAATTAGGACCAAACTCTGCCATTCGGGATATTAATAATTTTGTAAGTTGGTTTATTTACTAAGTTTTTGAGTTCATAGTTCACATAGTTTGAAGTTCACAGAGGGCATAGTGTTCCTCGTTTTGCTTAACAAAGAAATGTCGGTAGAGTGTCTTTTATTTTGCATAGCAATCCGTCATGCCAAACGCAGTCAAAGGCTTGGGATATGTCAAGAAATGCGGCTGTGCTATTGCAATATACTGCATTTTTTTCAGCAATAAATAAAAGTTTACTGGTAATGTAAACTAAATTGCAATAAAATTGTGAGCAGTCAGTGCCAGGGGGTTACATCGAGGTTACTGAGATAGTTCGAGAGTTGTGTGTTGTATTCCTATTTGCAATACATTTTTGCCGTGTTATTATTGTCTGTCGTTTTCTTTTAATTTATCTTTAACGACCAGAGATAATTATGTGTGTTATCGCTTGGTGAGGAACGGTGTTGAGTTCCATTCGGCACGTTGAAGGGAACTATTGAAGTGCTAGACAGCATTTGTAATATCTTCATTGCATTTGAGTGGATGCTTAAGGTTAATTGTTGAAGTTATTAGTGTCCGCAAGTAAAACCAATCGGTTTTTGTATTGTGGAGTCAGCATTTAGAGCGATCATTGCGGGAAAGTGATCGGAGGATAATTCATAACATGAATTGCAGGCTACTTCACTAGCGGGAATGCCTTTCGCTACGCAAAAGTCGATCAGAGCGTGGGCTGTATACTGATGAGATTGTGAGTGTACCTTTCGAGTTTTCCGCAACAATATTTGTGGCTTGAATAGTTTATTACAGTAAGAATTTATGCTGTAATATAGCTTTTACGAGAATAGCAGAGCCAGGGTTTTTATCGGGGTGCATTGTATGTTATAGCTTGAAGGGGCACTTGTAATTTGTGGGTTTATTTTGATTACTTGAGAGTATGAAAGCGAGTTCTGGTTGTGCTGCGGGTTGGATGAACTTTGGGGCTGGGCGAAAGATGCAGGGTTCTCATCTTCTTTTCCCAGTGGCGGGTATTTGAGCTTTTATAAGTTTTTGTACCCAATACGTCCTTTATAATTGGCTGGGTGATTTCCTGCGCACAAGACGCATTTTACGTCGTCCGTTTTGTTTTTACGAGAGCAGTCTGAGCATAAGTGGTCTCCAGCGCATTTGATAAAACTGGTTTTTCGTGAGAGAAGGTTTTAATGGGCATTTAGAGCATTGGGTAATTTCGAGTTTCGGACGTGGGGGTTCAAAGACAATTCTCATGTTGAGTAGATATTTTACTTCATAAATATTTTTATTATTTAGGTTCGACTTCAGCTCGACAATGAACTTAGGGAGTAGCTTTTTGATGCTCCTATCTTTGATGTTGTAGATATTTTCGGCTGAATGACCAAGCTCTTTCAGCTCTTGTGAAATATCTTCTGTGGATATGGGAGGGTGCATATTTTTGAGTGTTACCTTAAAGTTTCTTTCCTACTTGAATTTATAAGTGTATGATTCCGTTTATTTTTCCTCCAGTAGGGTCACAATAACTTTGTATGCTTCTGAGGTAAATGACTGTGGACCTGGTTACTATTAATTAGCTTCAAATCATAAGAGTTTTGGGCAACTTCCTTTAGAAGCAACATCGTCGGCGTAATGTTGTTGACTTTGTCAACAAATATTGGCGGGGTCTTGGAGTTTTATCACGTGGTTTAGGATTTTCCACTTCTTGAATTTCTAGAGAAGAAAATTTGTTCTGGCTGGGCCCAGAGCTATCCTGCCAATATTCATCCAATTTATCTTATTTTTGACGGACTTGAGCTATCGAGTTGTCTTTTTTTCGATTCTATAGTTTGCCTGCTGTTGCATTTGTTGCTGCACATTTGTCTTCGAATTATTTGGGGCAATTTGCGAATTTGAAATTTGTTCTTGTTGCGCTTTGTAGTATTTGCATATTTTGCAGCAAAAAAGTGGATTTGGGAGTATTTTGATATATTTGTTGTAAATGGTGTTGTTGTTTTTGATTTCCACCGCCCCCAATGGGCGGGTAGTGGCCAACCAACATTTCTTTTAATTTTTCGTGATATTTATTCAATTTTATTTTTCACTTAAAAATATTCTTTGGCAACCCTCTGCAGCATAAAAGTATGCAATATTTTTATTCAGCTGTGATTTACTAAGTGTTCAAAAGTATAATAACTTTGTTTATGACAAAGCAAAGAATGTCAACAAATTCAGCCCTATTAACTTCGCCGCGATAGCCTTCATTCACAAAAAGTAATATCTGTTTTAGATATCGTTTAGAATACGCCTATTATTTGATTGCCCTTTCAGTCTGCGTACGACCAAAGTGTGCATGAACTGTGTGTTTGATTTTAAATTTAATCTTACTATACAATAGAAAATGTTTTTTCCGGCAGTAGGATCCCTTTCCATATTCCGGTTATGTGCTTCCGGCCATGAGCGTATTTTATACTTACATACATATATACTCAAAGCAAAACCTCATTATGCCATTGATTTTCTTACTGTGCGAGAACTGACACAACTAAAGGAAGTTAAGAAAATGGATTTCCCACATCCAGGAGTGCTATTATAAAACTAGATGCTATAATATACAAAGAATAATCGATACTCCTAATTTATATACTTATACTAGTTTGTAAAAACATCCAGACTTATTTCGTGTCTTAAATAAAGGAAAAGTTTAAAAAAGTCGGACTTGGTGCTTTTTAATTCATCATTATTATTGAATTGTATGTAGTTCAAATCAATAGAGTATAATTTAAATATGTAGAGTCATACATGTATGCATATACATATTTTGTATAAATATTCCAACGAACATACATATAAACATTTCCTGAGGTTTCAACCAACCACAAAATAGATTTCCGCAGAATGTTAAGTTACTTATATATGTACATACATATGTACTCACGTATCACGAATCTATAAGGATATATGTATACCAATGCACATACATATATAACAGGGGTGGCTGCAATGCGCCGACGTACTAAATTCAGGTACAACCGGGGCTGGAGCGAAGTTGATACCAATAACAACAGCTTTGATCTGGGATTGGTGTATAATTGAAGAGCTTCCCCTTTTCAGCAATGTTACAGTGCATATCGTCCAAATATTCATGGTGACTTTTGTTATGGTTGATTGCTGCATTTGGCGTTGTTGTTTTTTCATTACCCCTCCCACGTATTCGATTTACATTGATGCTTTTACTCGAATGGAACTATGTGTTCATGTATACATACAAGTACATAGTATGTAAATACATACATATAAGGATATTCAAATAAAATGCATGCATACTACATTTTTATTCCATCTTAATGTTTATAATTAGAACGTTCTGCATGCCAATGCGATACCTTCGATTTTTGTACATGCTTGTGTTTCTTAAAAGAATCGCAGGAGTTAGCGAGCAGCTGATTCATGACAGAAATAATTGGCGATAGGCTAGTCCTGAAAACTTTTATGGTAACACCAAAATGTTTGGTCTACATTTTTTGACATTTATTAAAAAATGAGGAAGGTATTATGTGTAGTTATTTCCTTCCAAAGTAAACAAACCCTTTACTTTAACAGTTTCAGATTTATTGCATATTTATTCGAACTGAGAATATATCATGCAGTTATCTCAATCATTTGAAATTGGATACAGGTGCATTCCTGGTTTCCATTATATGTATATCTATATATAATCAACATTAATAACTGGTAATTAATTTGTCTAAGCAGCTCACTTAAAAACTTCTGGAACGTCTCTTTGAAACACCACACAATTTTTAAGCACTTTCCTTTCATTTTCATTAGACTTTAGAATACTGAGAACTGAAACTTCTAAGAAAGTAAATAATTAGCTAGCGAAGCATATGCCACTTTAAATATAAGATATGTCTTCGTCCACTTTCAGATGCATCATTCGATGGACCAATTGGAAATGTTGGACCCAACGGGACCAATGACAACGTTAGCGCCCATGTCAGAGACGTCATTGACACCAACTCATCAACATTTGCATGGTTCTTACCACAGTATGAACCATATGATAAGTCATCATCATCCAGGCGCTCTAAGTGGGCATTCTTCGAGTAAATCCATAATTTAAGAGTTCAACGTGTCAACTTTAAGTGATATATTTTCAGATCATGGACACTCTGCAATACATCACCCCGTTATATCAGCGGCAGTAGCTGCGGCGGGTCTGCATCCAGACACTGATACGGATCCTAGAGAATTAGAAGCATTCGCAGAAAGATTTAAACAACGAAGAATAAAGTTAGGTAAAGGGTACTTGTATTGTGCTGCTAACATCAACTCAACCCCATTTTGCTATAGGCGTAACGCAAGCTGATGTAGGTAAAGCTTTAGCGAATTTAAAGTTACCTGGAGTGGGGGCACTTTCTCAAAGTACGATTTGCCGATTCGAGAGTCTCACTCTGTCTCACAACAACATGATTGCGTTAAAACCAATACTACAGGCGTGGCTAGAAGAAGCGGAGGCGCAAGCGAAAAACAAACGAAGGGATCCTGACGCCCCCAGCGTACTTCCAGCTGGTGAAAAGAAAAGGTAGACAACGTTTTGGTTAATGGAATCATTACATTCTTAAAGACAAAAAAATCAGACAACATTTGTTTGTATTAGGTTAGTATTTTATTGCCAAAAGTATTGTGCATACATACTCGTACATACATACACGCTAATTTAACAAGAGCATACAAATTGCAATTGTTGCTATATTAGATAGCTGAAAATTATTACCAAAACGTAACAAGGGATTAAAAAAATAAAACATAATAATAATAATTGCATATTATATAAATGTCAAAGCTTTGCTCAGCAGTTAAAGTTGAACGAAAAATTGCCTCTCGGCTTGAAAGAAAAATTATATTCAAGTTGATGACCTATTGGACAAGTTACAAAAGTTTGAGTGTGTTGTTAAAATAAAATGAGTGTGCTGGAAATTGATAGACACTTTGAAAGCTTATCCGTGAAAACCTTATGTGGTTGTATTCGTTAATGGGTGGTGATGAAAATGAAGAAGACATCACGCTATTGTTCGCCATAAATACTGCTTTGACACTATAAAATCGACGAGCAACTAATTTTTAACATACTACAGAAAAGAAAAAGAAAAATTGGATTGGAGCTGTCATAATAACATGGATACTAAAAAGGTGTAACGAACTGTGGAACCAATTATTAAAATCACATAGGCTAGTGTGGATTGAAGGCTAATCTGGAAGAATATGATAATGAGTGGGCAATAACTAAGTATTTCGATTTCTAACTTCTGTATTCTTTACAGCAGTTAAATGTAGCTGTTAGACTCGCTCTTTAGGTATTAATTACTAATAACCGTGTCTGGCGGATATGGACTACCGAATCGAGAAAATAATGCACCAAACTCTTATTTTAACAAAAATATTAAGGCACGCATATAGCAAACATGTTAGAGCTATTCACAAATAAGTTCAAATGTAAATTGCAAATGAAACTGTTCTCGGTTCTCCTCACTTAATTGTGAATTCCATATGTTAATGGCGCTTCCATCTACATTATTTGGCCAAACTCTTCCTCCAACGTGCGATGCACGTCTTGATGTTGATGTGCCTCCGAACAGCGCATGTGTTTTGATGCGGAGCTTGTTCATGGCTGTGAAGCAATATTCACCAGTAAAGGTATTTTTTTGGTACATTTGTGTTTGTTGCTAATAATTAGGGCTTGTGTGTAATTTTTATAGTCTTTTGAGATTTCTAATTGTGAAGCGCAACTAAAATGGCTCTAGGAGATGTCGGTACACGATAGGAAATTGAGCCACACCACGATTTAGGATTAAGTTAGGATTTATAGTAGTTTCGTAGTACATCACAGATCCAATTGATGGCATGTAGAATATTGCAGTATGAGCGCATATTACTACACAAAATGCAAGAAAAACTTTGTGTTTCTGAGCCCAGGTTGCAACAATATCACAATACCAATTGGCGTGAAAAATAGGTCAAAAAATCACAAACTTTATTTTTTCTAGAGAATATTTTTTTCCATAAACTTTTTTCTTTTCCAAAATGTTAACTTGGTTTTGAATCCATCACGAGCGAAAATATCTTTTTGTTATATTTAATTTTTTCGAACGATTTTTGTATATACATAGATATATGTATGTATATATAATTGGCGCGTACACCCTTTTTGGGTGTTTGGCCGAGCTCCTCCTCCGATTTCTGGTGTGCGTCTTGATGTTGTTCCACAAATGGAGAGACCTACAATTTCAAGCCGACTCCGAACGGCAGATATTTTTATGAGGAGCTTTTTCATGGCAGAAATATACTCAGAGGTTTGTCATTGCCTGCCGAGGGGCGACCGCTATTAAAAATGTGTATGTTTTTCTTAATTTGGTGTTTCACCGAGATTGGAACATACGTTCTCTCTGTGAATTCCGAATGGTAGTCACGCACCAACCCATTCGGCTACGGCGGCCGCCTATTGTACGATTTTTATATATCACCGTTTAAAATACTAATATGACTGTAACATATTTTCGGTATTAAAAGAAATCCATTGTTTTTTTTAATTTTTGATACCAAACGTAAATATAATAAACAATAACAAATTTTCGTTTTTATAATTGGCTAAAAAAATGTTTACCATTTTAGGGATATGAAGCAACCTTACAAGAATTGAATGATTTAAACTAATACTATACATGCAAAATTTTCTACATATGCAAATGCTTTCAATATATTTGCTTTCAATATAAATTAGTGCAAAATAAACCATAATGGTTTGACAACGCTGATTAAAATGATTAAAAATAAAAAAAATGATAATGATTAAAAATTAAATCAGTTGTGAATTCTCACATATAATGAATATTTCGTTGTCTACAAAGAAGCATTAGAGTGAGCAGTATACATATACATATGTTTAATTTGTCGACAAAATTCATGAACTTTGTCGAAGATTGGCATTAAGAATGTGATCGAAACTTTGTTCTGAGCGTTGTTGAATATCTCCAACAACTGTGGCTATCATAAGACCGATGAAGTATTATCATTCTTGTTGCGGGGTGACAGCCTTGTCTAAAACTCGATTTATAACACGACGCTACTTATCACGCGGTATTTCCAATATACTATGTTGTTCAATAAGTTTTTCGGCTCGGTAAGAAAAACACAATTTTACAGTTCAAAATATACTTTGTTTTTCAGTATAGTCTCCCTGAATATCAATACAATTATTCCAATTTAGAGATTCCAATTTATGTTATGATCTCATCATTTGTTGAACACCGTTTTCCACGCATGCATTTTTTTATGTCTGGAAACAGGTGGAAGCCACCAGGGGCAAAATTTGGTGAATATTTGGTTAAACAATACGAATTTAATTCATGGATTTTAGCCATTGTCACACGGTGCATTGTCCTGACTAATTTTTTTCTTTTGCAAGCTGAGTATGTTTTTCACGAATTTTTTCCTTCACCTGGTATAAAAGGTTGCAGTAATATTCAGAATTTATTGTTTTACCACTTTGCAAGTAATCCACTAGCAAAATTCCTTTCGCATCCCAAAAAAACTGATGCTAACACATTCTTGACCGATTTCTGGACAAGAACTCGTTTTGGAGCCGAAGAACTAGATTCACATGACTCTTCAGCCTCTTGTTTTGATTTAGGATCATGGTGATATACCCAAGTCTCATCCATATCGACGCACAATATCCACTTTATCCTCTCGTAAGACCACGTTTAAATTCAGAAAAATCGCAAAACTTATTGAACAACCTAGTATCACATTGCTCTTCTCTTATAGCGAATACCCGTTAAAATTGAGCTTGGAATATGTTCTGAACCATTCTGGCGCATGAATATTTTCATTGGTTTCGTGGAGATATAAAAATTTAATATTGTTTCTCGCCTTTTGCTCTGCATTCTCAGAAACATCCAAGTTATGCTTAAAAAATACATACATACTTGTGGATGTAAATAGTCTCATTTCTCCCATTTTTTGAGTGACTTTTCTATTATTCGAAAAATGCTTTTCACAAAATTACGCAAAAAAGCTGGAAGATCAGATTATACATTTCTGCGTCGCGTTTCGAAAGTCTCATATACGCCCATCCTAATCAATACAATGATGACAAATCGCCATTTGCCTGAAAAAAAAAAAAAAACATATCAAATTTAATTCTTTTGAAATCACTTTAAAATCTTTATTCGTACATCCTTGTTTTGTGTAAATATTTATGCATTACTTTTGTTCTTACAACATATTCATCAACAAGTATATACGAGGGGTGCCTTTTATATTTCGGGATTTGGCAACCCTGGTGTTGCAATCTGGCAACTGACAGCTGTATCGCAAAGTTTGACATTTTTTGGCTTTCACGTACTCAGAACGTTTTGAAATACCAGCGCTATTTGTGTTGTAGTAACTTAAAAGATTCATTTCGGTCCAAAAATGGAATTAAATCGTGAACATTTTCGTGCGATTTTTTTTTACAACTTTCGACGTGGATTAACTCAGCAACATTGCATGGATGAACATAATTCATTTTTTGGCGATGAAGCTCCATCAAGGACCAGTGTTTATCGATGGTATGGTGAATTCAATCGTGGTCGTAGTTCACTCCAAGACGAATTTCGTGAAGGTCGTCCAAAATCAGTTGTTGTTCCGAAAACCATTGATGCTGTGCGCGAACTGATATTGCAAGATCGTCATGTGACCTATCGTGAGATTGAGACAATCTTAGGCATTAGTGGGCCAGCATACATTCAATATTGCATAAACATTTGACTGTCAAAAAAATTTGTTGGCGTTGGATCCCACACAATTTGTCAATCGCTCAAAAAAAGGCTCGTGTCGATTGGTCGAAGGAAATGCTCAAAAAATACGATCGCGGGGCTTCGAAACACGTCCATGATATCGTGACAGGTGATGAATCATGGATTTACGCGTATGAGCCCGAAAGTAAACAGCAGTCGATTGTATGGGTGTTTCAAGATGAGCCAAATCCAACAAAAGTTGTTCGCGCACGAAGCACTTCCAAGCAAATGGTCGCCTGTTTTTTTGAAAAAACTGGGCATGTCACAACCGTACCACTAGAACAACGCAGAACAGTAAATTCTGAGTGTTACACAACCATTTGTTTGCCAGTTGTTTCGACAATTGGTTCAAACACATGCAAAAGTGTATAGATCTTCATGGAGAATATTTTGAAAAACAATAAAGTGATTTTCGAAGATTAAAATTTGTTTTTGTTCTCTAATCCCGACATATAAAAGGCACCCCTCGTATATGTTTTCTAATTAGAAAGAAAAATGTTTAACTTTGTTTAACTTTGAACATTTGAAAAAAGGATAACTTTGTATATGAAAAAGTTTGCAAATGTATAAAATAAAATATATAATTGACGCATGCACTTCTGTTAGGTGTGTGGCCGAGCTCTTCTTCCTATTTGTGGTGTGCGTCTTGATGCTGTTCCACAAATCGTTCATTATTATTTAAATTTTTTCCTTTAATTATTACAATCTATTATACATATATTCAGAATATGCAATCATTGTACAATTAGGATCTATTATGTTCTTTTACCAAAATGAGAAGAAACTGTGTTTTTTTTTTGTAATTGCACTGTAAATCTTATAGTTAAATCAGTCAGTGTGAGTAATTTTAGTCTTGGGTTGATATTTGTTTGCATTTGTTCGACTGACAGTCGCTGTATATGTTTAGTGCTACATTTTGTGATTGTTTCTTGGATTGTGTCTACATTCGCTGTATGAGCCGAAGATTTGTCTTTTTAACCGTTCCCCGTATTTCCAGATTCATCTTGGCGTTACAGTCCGGGGTGGACCATTGCCTCCTTTACAATATGTCTTCATTCTTCTCCACAGCCCACTTTAGCTCTATGTTGTGAGATTCTCATCTTTCATATATCGTCTTCTACGTCTTGCAACCATGGACTCCTTGGCCGGCCTCTCCTTCTTGCTCCTTCAGGATTTGCTTCAAATGCTTTCTTGGTCGTTCGTTCGCTGCTCATTCTTAAAACGTGACCACCGTAATCTTTAGGACTTTATAAACCGCGTTACATTTCCTCCCGCGATACTGAGCTCATGGTTATATCGTATAGGGCCTAATGTCCTTCTAATAATTTTTCTTTCAAATCGCATCAGTAAATTATCATCATTAAATTTAAGGACCCATGTTTTACAGCCGTAGGTGAGAACCGTATTTCCAGATAGGAGTAATAATTGTTTTGTGTATAAGCACCTTATTGTGAAGGGATAGTTTTGATACTTGTATGATTAGAAAATGTAATTGCCGGTACATATTCTTAATTGCATTTCTTTTGTTAATGATATGCTGTTACCATGTTAGTTTTTCGTCAATAGTTATTCCAGGATATTTTGCTCCTGAGCAGATTTTTATTTTGTTTCTTTTTAAAGTAAGATTATGTTTTGATGTCATTTTGTGTGTATATATTATATGTACAGCGCACGCTCCATAACGTAAACTAGTTCATACCAAAGCAGTTCACGTTAACAAAAGTGTTCATGTTTTGGAATGTCCAAAAAGACTAAGTAAATATATTTCTTTACATTTAAATTCATATTTTATTCTTATTTTCGTTGCATATTAATTGAAAATTAAGTCATACGATGGTATGAATGGTATGGTACAAATCAGTCATCTTTTTTGTATCTTCTGTTTTTCTAAAACTTGAAGCACAGCTTTCTCCCTCAACCGTCTTAGCACACTCATATCATTTTGATCGACGTCTTCATGACCAGCCCATATTAACGCCTTGTTGGAAATTTCAACTGCTTCAGTCGGCATAATTTTCTCCAGTTGCTCTGATACGCTGTCATCATCGAATTCGTCCTCTTGTTGATGATCGTCATCTGCATTGCCCTCCTCGATATCTTCGCTCCATTCATGAATGGCTGGTAACGTAAATTCAATCTGAAATTTTTAATAAAAAAAGTTTTTTCATTAACCCACATACATATCTTTGAGCATATCTGCGAACACGAACGAACCTCAGGATTTAAACTACTAAGGAGATCGACGGTGTTGCTCATCAAGTTCAGTGCGAAGTTCAGCTTTCCATTTTTCTTTTAAAACCGCCAACGGAACATTATCTTCGGTATCATCATTGTTTACCGTAAAATTTAAAATACTGTTCCAGCACATAGCTAATGTTGCTTCACCAACACGAAACCAAGCCGCATCCAAAAGATTTATAGCTGTTTTTAAGTAAATTTTTTTCAACGACTCGAGCAAATCAGACTTTATCGCTGCTATTGAAGCTAGAGGGCTGTTTCTGTAATGCAACTTAGTGGTTTTTATTACATTCTGATCCATCGGTTGAATGAGGGGAGTACCGTTTGGTGGCATAAACATTGCCGAAATTTCCCCATTCTCCGTTGTCAGTTCAGCTTCATTTGGGTGAGATGGAAAGTTGTCGGTTAGGAGGAGAACTTTAATTGGTAAGGCTTTCTCCTTTAAAAACGATGTAACCTTAAAAAACCACCATCAGACAAAGCTTAAAAGGAATATTCAGCTATGCAACAAATGACTCATGAAACCATTGCTTGAAAATAACCGACGTCATCCAGGCGGATTTCGAGCTCTTATAGTCGGTGGCACACTGAAAGTTTTTAAAGCAACGTGGATTCTGCACCTTTCCAATTACCGAAAGCTTAAGCTTGTGGGATCCAGTGGTGTTTGAATAGCATAAAAACGTGACTCGCTGCTTCTCGGACTTTACGCCTGGGGCTCTCTTCTCCAAACTTGACGCGTACGTTTTCTCTGGCAGAAGTCTCCAGAATAACCCCGACTCATCAGCATTATATAACTGATCGTTGCACAACTCCAATTCGGCCATTTTAGCTTTAAGTTTTTCTTTAAATGGATCTACTAGCTGAGGTTGTGAAGACAGTTTTTCGCCTGATATTTTAAGAAGATGAATACCGTACCTCTTCTTGAATCCTTGGAGCCATCCATCACTAGCGAAGAAGTTTGGTTCAGTTGCTTTAAATTTTGCATGCAGTGGATAACGACGATACAGAGCTCTCTCCATTTTGGGTAACTCTGAAGAAAGCAGTGTTTTTCTATTTCCAGGTCTACAATACGTGTTGCTTACGCATTTTAAAATCACTTGCTTTTTCGGTTTAATGTTACAAATTGTTGATTTAGCAATATTTCTTTGCTAAAATCGTCACAGATGAGCCTTTTTTAAAAATCTGAGAATTTTAGCCTTTCGTTTTAATATCAAGCACACGGGTTTTTTAAAACTCATTTTCCCCAGAAAACATAAGACGAAACACTCTTTGCAAAACCAAAACGGTGACTGAAATATTTTACTCATTACATGCAATTAAGTGCCTATTTTATAATTAGGGGATTTCCCAATTTCAGAATTACTTGAGATCATTGTAAACTACATTCAAATAATTGTAACGTTTATTGTTCATGTTATAGAGCTTTTTGGGTTTGTTCACGTTTTAGAGTAGTCAATGCACAAAAATGTCTGTTCACGTTTTGGGGTGTTCACACTTTAGAGCGTTCACGTTATCGAGCGTGCGCTGTATATAATAACTTGTATAGTTTTGTCTTTATTAACTTTTATACCCCAGTTTTTCATGAGAAGCTTTTTCAGAAATATGCTCGGAGGTTTTCCATTTCCTACCGAGGCTCAACAAAATAAATTTGATCCACTAAAAAATATTCGAAAACCGGCCAAAATTTATGCTAGCCATCTAACCGGCTACAGTAAATTATTCCTACCAGTTTGACCACAAATTTGGCAAAGGTGCATTCGCGCAAGATGATGAGGTTATAAATACTGGAGAATAACTAAAAAATTTAGTGATACATGCTATAAAACAAATATTAATAAATATTATTTTTGTAGTTTGAGTATCCAGCGGTGTCGCGATACTCTTTCTCTAATTGATGCCATATATAATCTCTACCCTTCCTTCCCTTTTTCCCGTACCGCTTCAAGAAAGTTACATATATTCGACATTGAGACTATGAATATAAATATTGAAATATCGATTGTTAATTTTTAGAATTTGTCTATGCCGCCGAGCATACTGGTTTGTTGAAGTTTATAGGTATTATTAGAAAATGTTATATGGAGGATAGAAAATTATTTACGCTAGCTTTTGTGAATGATAATTTTTGGTATAAGTATTTTCGCTATATTTTTTATTTGCAAACATTTATATACATACATACGTGATATATTGTGTATGTATCATCTTATATATACGAGGTATGATCAAAAAATAAGGTGAAGGTTTCAAATTTCACGGGCTACGTATGTACATACATTCGACTTTCGATAATTTTTTTTTTATGTTGGTACACTCGCTGACTTAGTTTGTTTCATTCATCAGGTAAGAGAAATAAATACATATATGTATGTTAATACATACATAATTTTGTAGCTGTATTGAAGGAAATCGGAAGGGTAAATTTAGCATGGTTACACATTTTCCACTAAATAGCACTACCATTATGCTCAATCCAGAAATTTAGGCACTCATCTAGAGAACTTCTAAAATAAACATATGTATGTAGGTATGATATATACATATTATATATGTATGTTTATGATACTCACATTAAGCTTTTATATTTTCAGGATTTGTATATAGGTATGTACGCTGTTATATAGATTTATTTTGTATATGTTTGCTTGTATCATATACGAGTATAGACATGATGAACAAAAGTATTGGCACAGCAAGGTACTTCCACATTAACATTATTTTTTGTCCTCTTATGAAGTGATTTTTTTTTTTTTTAAGAAAAATAAGTTTTACACTCCTAGATAAATACAAATGTATGTTAGGATAATGCTAAATAATCTAATTTTATCATAACTTTGTAAACTGCTATGTTAAAATGATTTTGGGCAATAAATGAATGAATTTTAAATCAAAAAAAAAAATTCGCTATACAGAAGGAAATATTATCAATTATATTTCCTCTAATTTATTTTATTATCTGTTATATTTAATTAACACTAATTTAAAAAAAGTACTGATTATATCGAAACAAAAGTATTGGCACAGTTAAATTTTATTTCGTCTAAATTTTATTGATCTACAAATTTCTTTACAAAAGTCTCGTTATATCTATACAAGCAATTACGTTATGGTCAAAAATCAAACCGCAAACAGCATAGTGCCTTCAATTATTGGTAACTTTGCTTAATTTTTATTAAAATGAGCAGCAAAAAAAGTGAAACCACCGAATCTCAGCGCAAAATAATACTATATTTGCACAATCAGGGCAAATCATACTCGTACGCCGAGATTGATGGAATGATGGACAGAAGCCGCTACACCAGTGATTCCCAAAGTGGTCTATATCGACCCCTGGGGGTCTATGACAACCTGCAAGGGGTCTGCGTCAGCGAAAAAAAAATTTGAGGGTCAATGAAATGAAAATGGGGGTCCGCGATAGTGGATCTCAACACATACACTGATAGTACCTATTTACTTACATCATACTATCTTATAATATCAAAATATCTATATATCCATTATTTATAAAAGCACCTATGAAGTAAAAAATTTATTATATATTATAGAATGTAATAAATGACGTTTTAACCATTAAAATATTGCCAACGTCAATTAATGGAAACGTCAAGTGTAAGAACGGATATCAGCAATTCTGGCTGCAAAACAACATACCCGTTACTTATCCCGTATTATGGAATATAGCGAGGAAATTTTTAATTTCCTTTCCATCGTCATACCTACTGGAAAGGGGGTTCAGCGCTGTTACCAATATCCTAACGAAAAAAAGAAACCCTTACCCTAAGATTAACCCTTACAAAATTGACGCCAAATGTTGATAATTTATTATTTAAGCATCAGGTTCATCCTTTTCACTAAAAATATTGACTTATTGCTTATGCTATTTTATTTATAGTTTATTTTCTGTTACGTATATTTTACATAGCACATACAAAATTTTATTTTGAGTAGTTTTAATTTAAATTCAATTAATATTCAATTAATAAATGTATAAATTAACATGTGTTTTTACTTTAAGTTTTTAGCACTAAACTTCACTACAGTTAGAAATTTACAGGAAATCAATATCAGGTAAGTAGGGGGTCTACCCAACACGGAAAAACATGGCAAGGGGTCTACGACACAAAAAAGTTTGGGGAACTCTGCGCTACACCATACGGAGCATTGTTCATCGCTTTGCGAAGCGTGAAACGTACGGGCACCCCTAAGGTTTTAAACGACCGCGAGCGCTGCCAAATTGTCAGGAAAGTAAAAAAAGCCCAAGAATATCCTCCACATAAATCGCAGCGGGAGTTAAGGAAGAGATGGGAAAGGATATTCATCCAATAACGGTCCGGAGAGCATTGCATGAGGAGAACCTCTCATTTCAAGAATGAACCAAAAGAAGCATTTGGTCTATGCCCAGGAGTATCTAAATAAGAAAATGTACTCTTTTCGGATGAAAGCGAATTCAACATCTTTCATTCTAGTGGTCGACAAATTGTGTGGAGAATACCTGACACTGAACTGCAAAAACAGAACCTTGATGTGGCTGCGAAACATGGTGCCGGAGGAGTATTGTGTTGGGCTGCAGGTGTCGGTGAGTTCAAAAAGAGTGCGCGAAAAGCTGAAATCGCCAGACTCATTCGCATTTCAGCAAGGTAAGAACCCGAAACATGAAGTGATTATGTGGCTTGCGCACCACATTAAAAATAGCGAGTTTTTTTGTGATTAAAAATCACTTCATAGGTGGACAAAAAATAATGTTAAAGTGGAAGTATCTTGATGTACCAATACTTTTGTTCATCACTGTATATAGTCTTATAAGTAGATGTATGCGTGCAATGCTAAAGTATAATGCATTTGCATCAGAACGCATAGGCTACATGTGAACATTACGTTATCTATGTAAGGATGGAACGATAGGGAAAACAAACAAGGATTAAATTCCTAAAATTGGAGTTAGTGCATACACGAGAGAGAAGCGCATTGCACCCAAATAAATCTTTTTGTCTTTGCAAAGTTATAGTAAAAACAAAGCTAAAAAACAAAAACAAATGTTGATTTTTAAATGACTTCAAACTTACTCTTTATTATACATACTAGAATTAAATAAGTTATAAAACTGCATACCCAGCATTTTCTAAAGGTTTTGGTTTAAAAGTTTAAAAATTTGATGATTGATTTGTTGATTTGAAAATTGTTTTGTTAAATAGATTTTTGTTATGCAATAATATATGTATGTTTTTATAAAAAATTAACGAAACAATTTTTTATTGAAAAATATTACAAAATGTAAACACAAGTGTAGTATATAACTTGAAAAAAAAACTGCCATACAATGTCCACGAAATTTTTACGCGATAAGCTGTTATGAATTTTTCTCATTTATGCGAAAAAAAACATCTTATGTGTATAGGTATTACAATATACATATGTCAAAATATGTGTTTGCATAAAGGTCGAAAAAGGTCAAAATAGAGTCCAGTGATTTCCAATCTGTTAATAGAGCATAAAAACCAAACATTTTCAGTTATATTGAAATTTTGGAGGTGGCCAAGATAGATCAGCATGATTTAGTGCATTCAACATATTGGTAGGCAGCCTCCTTTGTGATATGGAGCATTGTCTTGCTGCAAAATTTAGTTGATCCTTGGAAAAGAGGTTTTAGTTTGCGTGAATATATAGCCATTAAGAATATCAAGATTAGCTCTGCGGGGAATACATAAATTGCCTTTCTTACTTTAATTTGCAAAATTCATTTATACAAAAAAGCAGCGACAATATTCATTCAAAATAAAACAAAATAAGTTAGGAATACACATGGTGCTTAAAAATTAATACGTCTGGAGCAATTGTAGCAGGCTTAAATTTTGTGCTCTCCACATAAGTATGCATACTTGTAGACCCTTGTAGATCACGGTGTACAGAATACAGAAAATGGTGCCTTTCAGAAAGCGCTACTTTATTTTTCGCGATTTCGACAACGGATGATGAGAAGTAACTTTTTTTTGCAAATATACATTGATTACATTACCAAGGCAACATTGTGATTTTTAAATTAAACAAACTAATAAAAAAGGAAGTACCGCGTGTTAATTTGTGAAACACAAACTATAACAATCAGGCATGTTCTGCAAATCGTTTTCGGGCAATATTTTCGCATTTTCCGTTTTCAAATCGTTTGAGATGTCCTATAAATCGTTCTGTTTTCGTTTCTTTTTCGAACATCAGCAAATCGTTATGTCACCCTGTTCTGGAAATCGAAATCGTTAAAATTGTCCAGTTAAATTTTCGGCAACTTAAACGTTAGCGGTTTGTGGCATTCTTATAAACTGTTTGTTGTAATAAATTTATCAAAATGTGAGTATTTACTCAAAATAACTGCATATATTTATGTAAATAAAAGTGTTTATTTAAAATAATTGAAACTTTATTCAAAAACTTTTAGGGGAAAATACAAGAACTCCAAGCAAGAGCTAATTTTAGTCGAGTTTATGGAATCTCATCCAGATTTGGCGAAGAATTTTTCGAAGGGCGACAGAGTTGCTGTTGAGGAAAAGTGGAAAGAGCTAACGACGCTGCTAAATGCAGAAGGGCCGTCCCAAAAAGATGTTAATGGATGGAAAAAAGTAAGTATTTAGTCAAATATTAAAATAAATATTTTTGAGTTGTCTTTTTTCAAGATATGGTCTGACTGGAAAGGGTGCATTCGGAAAAAGGTTGCCCATAACAATCTAGAATCAAGGGCAACAGGAGGTGGACCCTTTAACAAGCATGTACTGACGAGCAACGAAGAATGTGTTGCAAGAACTTGTGGAATTTTTGCAGCCGTTGAGGGCATAAACCATTCTAGAAGCTTTGGGACAGAAAAAATAATAGCGCTATCGAATCTGAGGAAGAACGTCCCCAAACAAGTAGGGATGCGGTGGCTACCCCGAGAGCTGCAAAAAGGCCACGAGTGTCAACGCAGGACAGCCTTCAGACGTGTATGGCAACGAAATCTACTTGTATGGAGAAAATATCCACCACTTTAGATAACATTTGCGAAAACCAACACAAGATTGCAAAATCGCAGGAAGATGAAAGGGAAGAGATTCGACGACTTTGTCGTGCTGTTGAGAAAGAAAATGAATTGCTGGCAGAGCAAAATCGCTTGAAGACTCAAAGTATAGAGCAAAAGCAAAGACATTACCTCAAAATGGAGCAGTTACAACATGAAACAGTTAAAATTAAAATTAAAGTGCTTGAGATAGAGACTAAAAAATAAATATAAAAGAATCTTATTGAACTGTTATGCATATATTTACTTTTAATATGAATAAATTTTATGTTTCATACAATAATATTAAATTTCTGGCAATAGAGTCTCTTATATTTCTGCCAACACTGTATAAACTACTGTTTTCCTAATTTTCAGCAATTTCCTCATCAATTGGATTGTTTTCTAATACGCTTTCTGTTTCAATGTCATCTACTTGATTACTACTACATATGTTATGTAGTTTCGAACTTAAATTCGAATTTAAATGAAATCGGACGAATTACAGAACACCCAAAACAAAATCGTACGAATTGCCATTTCGGATCCGAATTGAAGTCGCGCGATTTTCAGAACATGCCTGAATATGTATATTTGTTTTTTCGATATTTTTCCGTTGACGCCGTGACAAGAATTTGTGTTTCTGTTTATAATTTCTTGTGCTTGGCAGTTTACATTACTTCCTCTTCACAAATAAGTATACATATTTTCCTTCTTTTGTTTGTTTATCTGCAGCGCTGAAATCACAGCAAATTCGGAAGGCGCAATCTTGTATTCTATCATTCACATGAAGAAAGACTTTGTTATTCGGTACTTTTAAATGCGGGCCACAAACAGAAAACAAATCCAAACAATCGGTTTAAACTCATTTTGCCACACACGTTTGGGTTTGTTGACAATTTTAGCTTCACGCTTATCGTCCATGAGTAAACGTGGAACGCGGAAAAAATGCATGAAAAGAAGGTCATGTGCACACTTCAAAATTTCAAAGAAAATGAGAAAAATCGTCAACTTCGGCACACACGCAATCGATTGCAAGATAACAAAAAATGTTGTCAATTTTCGATCGGTTTGCCAACTGCGCCACACACGCATCAATATTTTGAAATTTCAACCGATTGTTTGGATTTGTTTTCCGTCTGTGCTCAGCTTAATAAAATCGTCTGTCTGTGTGGCGTCACACCCCTACTTTCACTACACATGCCCAGTTTTACGTGTTTCGCAGCAATTTGCAAAGCTAAATTTTGGCATTTTGTCAACTTCCACAACAGCTCAAAATTTAAAAAATATATGAAATCATCAAAAAATACAACTCTCTATTATGAGAATCGTAGTTTCCATTTAAGAACACCTCTGATGGAATGCTAGAATGCTTGCAGGATTTGCGTTTTGAGAGAATTGTTTCCACTACGTGTTTGATAGAAATTCTATTTAAACATCAATTCGTTTTTTTACTTTTTTAATGTGAAGTGTGAATTACTACAATTGTTAAATGGTGAATAAAATTTAAATGGAAAAAATTTTGTATAATGTATATCGCTTTGAAAAAAAAAAGGTAAAAGAGAGGATAGAGTGGAGTATTCCCATCTTAAAACTGAAAATCGCACCCTCCGGAGCCTTATAGTTTTTAAGTAATTTAATGTTAAAGTTCTGTAATTTAGCGAAAAGTTGGTGTTGCTATACACCTGAAATAAAAACGAAGTTCGTATGCAGAGATGTTCAGTGGAGGGTTAATTGTAAAACTGCAGTATTTTTTGCTGTAATTTAAAATAATAAAAATAATAAAGTAATTAAAAGCCAAAAATTAGGGTTTATAAATGTATTGTATTGCTTCGATCAGTTTTACAAACGGGTTCTCATGCCTTTTATAAACAGATTTTCTCCACAAAAATTCAATTATCATGTCTGCAAAACAAATAGGATGATCGTAGTTGTCTTTATTAAAAAACTCGTTTCCTTTCAAAAAAAACAACCGTCATCAGTCCAACTCCGGCTACGCAATCCACAGTATTTTTGCGTAGAACTCCATTCCATGTTAAAACCACTGAACCCAAAATTAAAACGTCATATGCGTGTGTGTAGTAACTACGCACAATAACCCCCATCCCTATCATTAACACTAAACTAAAATACTTCATTTTTGTTTTCATTTGCAGGCATCTGGCAACACCATACTGTTGTCATTCTAATCTTCTTATTCACGATTAAAATTGAAAAGTGATTCTATGGACAAATGCATTTGCATTAAATTTTAATGAAAATAATTCGAATATACATAAGTATAAAAATAAGTAAAAACACGCGTGTGAGTGTATATTTAGTGAATTTTAGTGAAGTGTAAAAAAATATATAGTGTAATGTGCCAAATTATAGTGAAGTTCCCGAGGGCACTTTGAAGCAAATAATTACGAAATTATTATTTCCCGAATCATTTTGAGTTATAATGATTGTTCCTTAAACCCTCCCTAACATCTCCACCAAGTTTCAATAAAGACATTATAGTTTGCCAAAAATTGCCCAATATACATTATTGCGAATCCCAGCCATTTAAATTATTATTTAAAAACCGGGGTGAGGGGTGACTTAGCATGAAATTGATAAATTGATAATAAGTCTTCTTCACTATTTCTGCAAAAATTGGATATGATAACTTTATGTTTCCATTTTCATTGTTGTTCTTTGATTCACATTTATCAATATAAAGCTTACAATTTTCTGATATGTAGAAAAATTCCCTTCGAAATAAGGCTTTTTAGTATTTTTTTCTAAATAATTATAAAACATTTGCGGCATCTCAGCAGCCATTTTTGTAGAAAGAATTTGTTTATTGTACTGAACAGCTTGTGAACATCGACTTGCTTCAATACGCAGATTTAGGGATTTGTCTGGACTGAATTACATGCCTTGCATTCCGCCATTGCTTATACAGTTTCAAAGTATTTTTTCCTTTAATCTTAATACCGCGAGACACTCCTTCTAAGTATACGAGAACAATTAATTTGATTTTCCAACATTTTAATTTTTACGCATTCATTTTTGTGGTCTAAGGAGGTTCCTAAGTCATATGATAAAACAATTTAATGATCATGGACTTGTCAAAGCCTGAGTAATTTCTGAATGTAGGTACATAATTAATACAACTAAGAATTTAGGAGGTACAATCAATATAACTACACTACGAGTGTAGTGGACACCTTCCATATTTACGATTTCTTATTTCTGTTAAAGTTTTTAACAGGCTTCAGACTTCATAAAAGTAGCCTGAAAAAGGCATTAAATATTTTCAGAAAGTCGAAAAAAGTATAAACATAATGGTTAATATAGTGGCTTATATTTAAAAAATCCAAAAAATTAATAATAAAATTATAGTCTAACAATTTAAAAATAAGCACATTAAACAAAGAAGACTGCAACAAGTATTTTATACGACCTTCGCTTCTGTTGTTGCGCACGCAATCGTTGTCGCTTTATAGATCAGCGTATTTTTTGATAATCTTTTGTTCGCATCTTTATACCCAGCAATAGTTAAAAAAGAGTAGTGCTTATTCTCCTTGAAAACGTTAAATTGATTGTTTGCTGGACCCTGTCCACAAATATTGCGTTCAGCCTCTTGACTTCACATTCACACAGGGCAAACCTGTCGGTATAGCTTTATAAAGGGTGGTTAAGTTTCAAGGGCCGGTGTTGATTTTGAATAAAATACAATTTTTTTAGGAAATTATTGTCATTACTCTTCATTATGATAATATTGGTATAGCTCAATTACGTATAGAATAAAATATCGGCCAAATGACCGCCGCGGTCTCGGCGGCACACCTCCAAAAACCACAAAATGCAAATAGTTCGTTATCTAAAGTGTGGTTAAGTTTCAAGGGCCGGTGTTGCTTTTGAATAAAATACAATTTTTTTAGGAAATTATTGTCATTACTCTTCATTATGATAATATTGGTATAGCTCAATTATGTATAGAATAAAATATCGGCCAAATGACCGCCGCGGTCTCGGCGGCACACCTCCAAAAACCACAAAATGCAAATAGTTCGTTATCTAAAGTGTGGTTAAGTTTCAAGGGCCGGTGTTGCTTTTGAATAAAATACAATTTTTTTAGGAAATTATTATCATTACTCTTCATTATGATAATATTGGTATGGCTCAATTACGTATGGAACAAAATATCGGCCAAATGACCGCCGCAGTCTCGGCGGCATACCTCCAAAAACCACAAAATGCAAATAGTTCGTTATCTAAAGTGTGGTTAAGTTTCAAGGGCCGGTGTTGCTTTTGAATAAAATACAATTTTTTTTTGAAAATTATTATTATTTTTCTTTATTATGATAATATTGGTATGGCTCAATTACGTATGGAACAAAATATAGGCCAAATGACCGCCGCGGTCTCGGCGGCACACCTCCATCCGATGGTCCAAATTTTCGATGACGCTGAGGCATAATTGACGTTCTATGCCGCTAATGTGCCGAATTATCTCATCTTTTAGCTCTTGAACTGTTGCTGGCCTATCGAGGTACACCTTTTCTTTCAAATAACTCCAAAGAAAGAAGTCAAACGGTGTCGTTGACGTTTAGGTGTGGTTCACATTCAACATCGGCCCTTGAAATTTAACCACCCTTTATATTCGCCATTGCAAAATGTTTGGAAACCACAAACTACTAATGTTGACTTTAATGGATGCAGGAGGTGCAGTTGTTTGCTCGGTATGCACGGTACGTAACAAGCAGAAAAAATAATGTATGATAAATTTTTTTGTTTTGTTTTTTAAATTACTTCTATCATAAGCACGGCTAATTACTATATTTAGTTTTACATACCCTCTGGAACTACTAGTAATTCGTTATCATTTATATTATTAAGATGGGATCTAGCATTGCGACCTGAAGGATCCATATCTTTCCTTTCGTGTCCTCCTCAGGTGTTTGTCCCGCTCATAGACCTGTACATACATAGATCTTAGAATAGCCCTGCGCATATTTTTAGCTTGAAAGCTCCTGCGACTCCTCCCCTCTTCTTTGCAGTATAAAACTCAGTATCCTGAATCTATTTACTGTCTGCTTTGACTAAAGTCTGCTTTTCCATAAATATGTATATTGACTATATAAAATTCGCGCTCGCACTCTAATTTTGTTTATCCTTTTGATTGGATCCTACAATCTTTTCACACGATCATAAGACTTCAGTTTTTTAATGATACTATTTTTTGCCTTTTTTTCCGACGTAAAGTTTTCATTAAATTTTTTAACACATAAGTTACCGTACTTTTCCAATAATTTAAAGTTTTTATAATACTTTGGCATAGTGCAACAAATGAGCAATGCCTTGCTTTTTGCGCTCAATTTTCTCCGCAAGCTCACACTTAACCGAATTCATTTTGAAGAATACGAAAAGTGTGTACGTCAAATTAATAATGACAACAAACACTATGAATATGTATACTTATTTTTTAATTATATTTAGTTTTACGCAAGTGATGAGTTAAAACAATCGACTAGTTTTTTTGTGTGTCATATGTCCTTTCCCGCCATCTCTTTTTTGTATGACTTCCATTTTAGTAAATTGGTTTAAGATGCTTGAGCTTGAATTTCTTTGTGAATGTTACAATGGCCTATTTTGCTAATACTAATCGAATTCTATTGCATAGATTGGCTTCGAAATTTATTATGACTATGTCGTCGGCGGCCGCCGTAGCCGAATGGCTTCGTGCTTGACTACCATTCGGAACTCAGAGAAAACCTGGGTTCGAATCTCGGTGAAACACCAAAATGAAGAAAAAGGTGTTTCTAATAGCGATCGGCCCTCTGCAGGCAATGGCAATCCTCAGAATGTATTTCTGCCATAAAAAAGCTCCTCATAAAAAATATTTGTCGTTCGGAGTCGGCTTGAAACAGTAGATCCCTCCATTTGTGGAACAACATCAAGACGCACACCAGAAATAGAAGCAGCAGCTCGGCGAAACACCCAAAACGGGTGTATGCGCCAATTATATACATATCGTCATTAATATTATGACTATTTGGTCAGCATTGCCTCGAAATGATAAATCATTGTGATTGTAGTTGATATACATAGTGAAAATTCTTCACTGGTTTGAGCAGATATACTACGTATATTAAATTATAAGAAAAACCACTTTACTTTGGGAAGCGCGAAATCAAAGTAATATTGCCTGTAACGCCGCGTAATTAAAAAAGAACACCGCACTCGTCCGATTAACAATTCAAAAGTGGAGTTTATTACACATGTACTGTCCTTATATTAGGCCTAAAACTAAGACACGAGAAATAGCGGAAATGGAAGAACAGTATGTGGAGAGTTAGAGAGAGTTTGCAGTTAAGTAAATAGAAATAGGAAGAACGGAAAGTAGGTATAGCTGTAGAAATAGAGTCAATGCTCGGAAGTAAATAGAAACAGGTAAAGAAATAGCGACAGCGAGAAACAGTAAAGTATACTACATACCTACTTATAAATAAACAATATAAAATAACTTAATGTTAAGCTTTAATACAATTTCAATTTTTAAATTCAATATTATTTAATTTATTCTATTCTAATTTACGTTACATTATTATATTATACTAGTTTGCCAGAATCTGGCTTAACACATAGTGCAGTTTCTTTTGATCGCTCAGCTGTGGTGCATCTGCTGAGATCATGGTTCTTAAGTAGTTGTCCACTACCTTTTCTATATTTCTTTTGCATTCGGGCCTGCTTCCAATTCTTTGTATCTCAAAATGTCTGTTTTGGGTTCCTAAGGATTTTATTAAGTGTTGGCGAGCCCCTAATTGTCAAATCTTATTGTCCTGCGATTCAATCGATGGTTCTTAAGATAATATCCACTTTCTTACTAATTCCCTATCCCGAATATGTTCTACGGTTATATCAGAGATCCCTTCACGTACAAATGTAGGTGTATTACCCACATTCAAATTTTCTAATTTATTGCTAGGAATAGGTAAGTAGGTGAAATGGTCGAAGTGCCGGTCTGGCACTCCTCAAGTAGCACTAAATCGCCGATTTGATACCATCATGAGACCTCTAACAGGCAGATATCTACAGCCAGCCAGAGCTGTTGATATAATTGAGGAGGTTGATTGGATTTAGGTTGGCGCACTGCCACAGTGACCTTAGTCGTCGAAGAAAGGAGTGCTCAGTGGTCTTAGTCGTCTAGCTGCCAAACCCGGACATTTGCAGAGAAAATGCTCTACAATCTCCTTCTCTGAAAGGTCCCCCCAACTTCTGCAATGGGGGTTAAATGGTAACCCTAGCTTTTCCGCGTGTGTGCCGCTCGTCCAGTGACCGGTAAACACAGCTACGAGTTTGGAAATTGAATGGCGAGGAGTCCAAGGGACTTTTTGAGTCCTTCGTATATTGTAGTGGGGCCAAAGGATTTTCGAAATAGCACATGAAGAAATGGACTTTCCTGAGAAATAATTTGTGCAGTTCCCCTTTGATAACTGTCAGGGGGATGCCGATGACCGGGTAGGAGGTCTCTGAGGCCAATTCAGTTCCCTTCCTGGCAAGCTCATCTGTAATTTCATTTCTCTCTATGTTTCTATGCCCTGGAACCCAGATCAGAGAAATGTTACCTGCACACCCAAAAGATTTGATCTCTTCTTTACAGGAGTTTACTAAATTCGGTCTGCACCATGGCGTCGTCAGAGCCTTAATCGCGGCTTGAATATCGGAGAAAATGTTAATATCTCCCTCGCTCCCGCGTTCCCTAAGCATTTCGCAAAGGCTTCTGTTGGAAAAACACTTGCAGTGTTCGGCAGTTTAAAGAAGATAGATAAATTGGCTGATTTAAAGAAAACCTCTCCTCCGAATCTCGATTCCATCTTGGAACCGTCAATGAAGACAGAGGTGTAAGCATCAGTGTAGATTTTCCCCTGGATCGAATCCTGCCTATTTGGAAAGACTATCCTAGCACGGCCCTCAAACTCTAGTTTACGGATAGAGAGATCTGTTTGAAGTTCGGAGAAATACGGTGTTAACTGCCCGGAGGTCTCCAGAGGCCAATCTCCTTTAACCTGATTGCACTTTGAGCTGCGATGGAAATGACGGAAAAGTCAAGTTTTACATGCTCCGGTGATGCCAATGTATGCAGTTCTTTGCTCCCCCCCCCCCAGTTTAGTGATATTATAGCCGTTTCGAAGAGCTTCCCACCAAACTAGGCATCCATATGTTAAAATTGGCAAAACCACTGCGTTGCGCATCCACAGCACGACCTGTGGCTTGAGTCCCCATTTTTTACCGAACATAGACTTGCAGGAGTAGAAGGCTATACTGGCCTTCTTTACCCGATTTTCAATGTGTAGCTTCCAATGGAGTTTGGAGTCAAGTATCACTCCAAGATAGAACATTCAAATTAAAAAAAAGGGTTACATTTAAATATTAACAACGGTGCTTTAAACAACATTTTTTATTTTAATTCTATTTCATTCAGATTAGGTAATATTTATTATTATCAGTAATTTTATATAAAATAAGTGTATATGGGAAGCATTACGTGGACATATCGAGTTGCTGATAAGTGTTTTCCTTGTTTTTCTCTTGCCGACTATCGTAATGCCTTTTTGAATAAAAACAGTCATTGCGGATATCTTGTGTATACACCTTTCCGGGGCACACCGGTCATGCGAATTTAACTAAAAAAAAACAATTAGTTTTATATCACTTGTCAGAATATTGGTTCAACAAATATTGCTCTGTTTAAAGGTTTGAACTCCTTAAAAGTACGTTTCTCATTGACGTCATTATAATTGAAGTTTTTTATTATTAACAAGAATTCATGTAAACTCGAAAATATTAAATTGTTACTAATTTTTCCATAATTCGATGCTATAACAGCAGGCGACTGCTGGTGCGTGACTACCATTCGGAATTCAAAGAGAATGTACATAGGTTCGAATCGCGGTGAAACACCAAACTGAAGAAAAAGTTTTTCCTAATAGCAGTCGCCCTCGGCAGGCAATAGCAAACCTCTGGGTATATTTCTGCCATGAAAAAGCTCCTCATAACAAATATCTGCCATTCCGAGTCGGCTTGAAACTGTAGGCCCTTCCTTTTGTGGAGCAACAACAAGACGCACAGCGAAAATAGAAGGAGGAGCTTGGCCAAACACCCAAAACAAGGGTGTTATATATTTATATAGGTATGAAACAAAAAATAACTAAAATTGAAATGACGCCGAAAAACGCAATTGAAATAAAAAAGAGAAACCAAACTCATTTTTTTGAACTCTATATAAATACCACCGTCGTGCACTTCGTACGGTATGTGTTGAACACAAAGAGTGACAAACATCATTAAGTGTTTGAGATATCATGAGAATGTAGATGAGCCCATTTAAGTCTGATGGCTCTTTATAATACCACTTGTTTGGACACAAGTCTCCCCATCTAATTCCCGATGTGGTGAAACCATTTTGTCTCTCTGATAAACATTGAAAAACTGTGTGTGGTTGCAGACTCCCAAAGAAGTAAAAATTTAGGGAGTGATGTCATGTTCTGACAAGAGCAAGACAGTGCCGGAATAAACGAAGAAACGTGAGTAAACTCTTCACTTGCTTGTGAGTTTGGGGAAGTTCTTCATTTCATTGTAGTTAGCTTATAGTTCAGTCATCATAATTAAATAGAAATGCATTGTTTTCGTAGTCGACCACCGAGTTGTTTAAAAGAACTGCTGTAGAGGCTTTGCATTTGTATAAACGCATTAAAAATTACCTGTTGCTTTATCGACCACAAACTGTATATCGTGCCCTTGTTTTCAATTTCGAACAACAAAGCTACTGGGATATGCTACTTATTGAATGTGCATTAGTTTAGCCTAAATTCGTGTGTATGTATGTACGTAGTTGGTGCACAGAATCTTGTTTAAATATGTGTGCATACATTTGTGCATGTATTTAAACTCATCTTCTTATTGGGATGGGCGTAGACAATGGTTCACTCCCTATCACGATATAACCATTTCGAACATATAATATAATATTTTTGAAATATTTCTACATGACTCGAACTGAATGTGTGACCTCTACCAAATCATGATACGAGGTCCAACCCATAAATAATAATTATATAAACGATAGTATACTGAAAATAAAAGCATATACGAAGATTTTATGCCTAGGCGAGCCTTATTAAAAGCTCATCGATCGATCAAAGGAAAATACTTTATGGTTTCCTGTGTCGTATTTCGAAACAATCGTCTGCGCCCATCTCTACTCAATACAATGATGACGAATAGCCCTTTGCCAGAAAAATCTCGATTTTTTGACATAAATGAAAACAAACTATATGAAATTTAATTCTTTTAGAATAACTTTAATTTAAATAAATATTCTGTTCAAATCCTATACACAATTGCAAAATCCATATTCGTACACCCTTGTTTTGTATGAATCATTATGCATTGCAAATTATTTAACAAGAAATTTCGAACTTTTGTTCTTACAACATATTCAACAACAAGTACAAGTTGCTGAGAATGTCGGCATATCGGTATCATGCAATCTTTTCGGAAATTTTGGGCATAAAGCGTGTGGCAGCGAAATTCGTTCCAAAATTGCTGAATTTTGACTAAAAACAGCATCGCTCAGGAATTGTTGAATGACGTCAACGATGATCCAGATTTGCTTAAACGGGTCATAGCTGGTGACGGATCATGGATATTCTGTTATGACACCAAACCCATAAGCAAATCGTCCTAATGGAAGAGTCCAAGAGAGCCAAGAGTCGATAGCAGAAAATCACCGCACACGCAAAACACTTGTCTCATTTATGCCTCTCCGAAACAAACTAAACATGCTATATTACTAAAACAGTGAACATATCTTCGAGACGAGTGTACCAACATAAAAAATAATAATAATCGAAAGTAGTAGCTCGCGAAAATTTGAAACCTTCACCTTATTTTTTGAACAGACTTCGTATGTTTTATAATTTGAAAGAAAAATGTTTAACTTGCAATTTCAAAAGGAACGGACAACCTACCATCACAAGGCAAAACTTTGGAATTGTCCTTTTATTTGCCAAGCACTTACTCAGTGTTTCGCCGTCAGCATGCTTGTAATATACATATGGGGCGTTCCATACATCTATGAACATTCGAATTTCAGATTTTGTTACTACTTGCAAAAACAATGAAATTTCGCAAAGCCAAAATATTGAAATTTCCAAAATACAACTAAATTACCAAGTAGCAACAAAATTTGAAATTCAAAAGTTAACGTACGTATGGAACGCCTCCATATGAAAGATTTTGCACATTTTTAATCATGGGACGTAAATCGGTAAATTGTCAAATTAAGGGCAATTTTATTCGTAAGCATGCACAAGGGATAAGCTGCCAAAAATATCAGAAACTGTGAAACGGAGCTTATTATTCAGTCTAAGTAAAAATATTAAACCTACTGAGGGAATTAATAAAAAAGCAAAAATCAAAACAGGCTACTTTTGCAAGATATAGCTTCTGGTGACACTCAAGCATGCTTGTTCTGCTGCTTATGTGTGTGCGTGTCGGGTGCTTGACGCTAATATCTAAAATTTTTGATTTTCATCATACAACAGCCGACAACAAGTATGTGTGACACGAAGCAAGTACGAGTGTCATCCGACACGCACACACATAAGCCTGCTGGACATGCATGCTTGAGCGTTACCAGAGGCTAATAGTCCCTAAATAAAAGACATCATTTCTGGGAAATTAGCGTACTCCATGAAACTGTGATGTCGACGCTTTTGGTTTGCTGTGACCGTGCTCAATATCTACGCAGCTTTCAATCAATCAAGTCGCAGCAACAATCTGACGTACGAACACTTATCAAATCTTCAGAATTAGTCGATATTAACAAGAACTAAATATTGAAGAATTAATTAAGAATTAATATCATTTACATAAATAAAAATAATGAATTTAATTACCTTAGAAATGAATTTGTATTCAAAAATGTGTGTCTTTTATGTACTATGTTAGTATGTAAAAAAATCTCCGTTCCTTTATCATTTGCAAGTTAAATTTATTATTGACACTGTTTTCATCAGATCCGTGAGCGGGTTGTTCTCTTCATTCTCCCATCGTTTAGCAAAACCACAATTTGTGTGAATTTTGGTCAGCACTCATTTGGTTCGACGCAATAACAAACTAACCTATAACCACCGAGCTTCATCGGTAATGCTTTGGAGATGCTTTAATGCCTCGGGTTGCACTCATCATTCTTTTTATAAAAGATATGATGATCATATAAAAAGAATGATGAGTGCAAAAAAATATATTTGTGTTAGTATTTTGAATAAAAACCTATATGAAAGTGCTTAAAGCTATGACATTTTATCTTTCAACAAGATAATGATCCCAAGCACACCGCGTTGAATACCAGGCTGTTGGCATTGTATGATATAACGCCAAAAATATTTGAAAGTCCAGAATATATCCAGAAATATTTCCCAACTTCATGAAAAACTTGTAGAATCCATCTAAAAGCTGTTTTTCCAACGAATCAGCGTCTAAAAGCTATTTTACAACAAAAAGGATACCTAACTAAATATTATATTAAACTAAATTCAGACCTATTTTTTTAATTACTCAAGAAAGTCTGATATGCATCCTGTATAAATTTTTATTTACGTAAATTTTTAGTTTAATTTTGTTTACAGGAATGGAATTACTGTAAAATATGGATTTTGCATACTGTATAAATATATATACATATATAGCTGAGATAATGTTTAGTTTTCATAAAGCTATTTATGGTTCTCTCTTTGTATGAGAGTTATGAGCTCAGTCATTCGAAAATTAACATTGTGCTATGTATTCTTTACTGAACTGTGGAAATACATAGACAGGTTACTTTAAGAGGCGGCTTACTAAAACTCTCTAAATTATAATCGCCCGATTTAATTAAATTTTTTGCAATTGTGCTTTCTAAATTTATGATAAAAAACATTATTTTAACAATATTTCACCAAGGCAATAAGTATATAGTTTTGGATGTATTATGACAATAAATAATTGTAAGTTTTGGGAGATATTTTGGCTATTAAAATAAAATTATTTATGGCGACTGAACTAGACTAAGTAATTTCCTAAAATCTTACAAAAACCATTGTTTAATATATTGGGTACCCATTTGGCATGTAATTACTTAAAAATCCAGTTTCTTTCCTTTCAATACTATTAAATTGCATTTTTTCGATGAATAAGAAATGGTGTTGATTTAAGAAATGGGTATTTCAGTATGGCAAATAAATAGCTTTTTGGGCACCCTGTATGCAACGTCTTTACATTGGCAAGAAACCTTAAATGCAACTACTTTGTAACAGTAATCTATATCGAGTCTTTTTTCAAGAAAAAGGACTTCCATTGCGGCGCCTGAAAAACGTTCCCTGGAAGCATATTTTGCCGTGCAGCCAAGGCCCTCTGGTGAGAAAATTGCTGCTATTGCTGAGAAATTGGACTTGAAGAAAAACGTGGTGCGTGTCTGGTTCTGCAACCAAAGGCAAAAACAAAAACGTATGAAATTTGCTGCACAACACTGACAAACAAATAATACAGCCACACAATTAGGTATAGTTAGTAGTGTTACTCCCTCAATGACTGGGCATGGATCGGCGGGGTTTGGATACTGATAGTCGTTTTTTTCTGGAGACTTTTACCTGTAGATCTGACGCAACACTGCGATGAAACATATTCTTTGAGGAAAATCATTGCAATCAACGAGAGAATATTTGGAGCAATCATATAAAAATTTAACAGGGTTGATTCTATTCTTTTATTGAAGGTAAGAAAAATTATTTATATTTATAAACATTTTCATAAAATTGTAGTATACATGCACATACTTCTTATTGTCCTTGGGTCTACCACGTGTCATTCAACAATAAATTCAAATGAAATTCGGGATAAACTATCCGATTTATTCATAGAACTCCACTCAATGTCACATGCAGACAAAACATGAGCTCGAAATTGTACATTTAAAATACAGGATGGGTACGGTATTTGTGGACACCTTGAGAGTAAACCAATGAACTTCTGTTTTGGGCAAAATTTAATGAAATTTCATGAATTTTTTATACAACATACATTTACTTATTATATAAGTATATCAGTAAAATCATTCGATAATGTCCATTAGCTACAATAACCTACTCGATCCAGGTCCGAATGTCTAAAGAAACAACACTGAGTAACAAATGACAGCACAGCGGGAGAAATATAATATAATTTTTTTTTTTTTAATTTTTGTTAAATACAACATGAAAAACATGTATTGATTTTGGATTAAATAAAAGTTGAACATATCGACATTTAGTGGCGACAAGGAAAAAACAAGTAAATTAGTACAGTATATGTACTAAAATACATCCACTTAAAAACGTGAAAATCATGAATTAGAGTCTTATTCAGGAATTAGTCCAGCAGCAGCAAAGATTCGCAATATCATTGCTTGAGCAACAAAAACAGTGGATGCAGTCAATTCAGCAGTCCATGCTTAGCAACAGTGATCCTAAGCGCACGCTGGAATCACAATTTCGTTCATTTAATAAGGACCAGCAGAATTGGGAATCTTACACAGATAAATAAAAGTCGTTTATTCTATCGTGGATTGATACAGAATTGTTTGAGTTATTAAAGAATTCGTTTGGCGTTGGAAATCTTCAATCTCGGACAACATACAACTGAATTCCAAATTATCGAAAAATTTGCAGTCAAAACGGCACATAGTCCTTGCTGGTTATCATTTTTTTAAACAGGAAATGAAGCTCAGGCAAACACACAGAGATTGGGTCGCAAACCTAAGGGTAACCGCAACCGCAAGAGAATGCAAGTTTAATTGTAACGTCACAGATTATTCAGCCAATTTCATAGACGAAATGATACGTGATCAAATCATAGCTCGTACTCCATACGATCAAGTGCATGCAGTTGTTCTTCAAAAGATGCATCTGTCACCAGTAGATATTCTCTTAATTGCAGTAACTTTTCAAGCATCAACTGAAACTGTTCAATCAAAGAGAACACAAGTTCATATCCAGCGCAAATGAACAGCAAAGTAAGAGGGGATAACAAGTTGAACAGAAAGAAAAAACTTAAACTTCAGTCGTGCCCAGATTATGCAGATTATGATCATTCTTATTTAAGGGGGCAATGCAAATTTTGAAACGTTATGCAAAAAATGCGCTAAAAAGGGAATATAGCTGCTGCTTGTAGATCAAAGCAGAGGGAAGGTAAAGTAATGAACGCAAAACGAAATTTTGACCAAAACAAACAAGTGAATGAACGGCGAGTTGACACACTTGAAACAGTGAATATTGTAATCGACATAATAAATTCAGAAGTAGACAAAAAACGATAGATTTAGAAACTATAACCAAACAATACAGTTTCAAATAGATTATGGCGCCAAAGTCTCGGTAATCAATAGAAAGACACTTTTTTTGTCGGGACAAACTAGCAAGTATAGCACTCAAACAGCATTTAGCCCATTGTACTCCACTCGGGTTCCCTTTTTAATTTTCTTCAAATTTACTCGACCGCCGAAGAAATCTGAATAGATAGATCTTGTGATACCAAGGAGCCAAAGTTTCTCATAGTTCCTAGATGAAACATAGGACCTCAATAAACAAGTTATAATTTCATTTGTATAGAGCTAGATGTTTAATTTGACTTCAGGAACGGCCTGCTCTGTCCGCCTCTGCTGCTATTTGTCGCCTTCATGTGTTGGCTGGTCTCCCGCTCCTACGGCAGTCTAGAACTGTCCTTGCGATGTCATCCATGATTTGCACAATGTGTGTCCGATCCATTTCCACTTGTGACGATTAATTTCTATGTTAACTGGTGTTTGCCAGGTAGCCGCCCAAAGATCTTCGATGCTTATAATATCAGGTCAGAATATCCGCATTATCTTTCGTAAGCAACTTAGGAAGAATTGCAATGATTGTGATATGCTTGTTCTTAAGTTCCATGTTTCACATCCATATAGAACTACCGACTTTGGCATCAAATATTTTCAGTTTTGTGTGCCTCGGGATGTGGGTTGATCTCCATACCTTGTCTAGCATGCCAAATGCAACGCGTCCTTTAAATATTCGGTTGCGTAGTCAGTTGTTGATCCGCCGCCGCGTTGATCCCAAGGTAGGAAAATTCATTTACATCTTGAAGCGGCGTGTCGGCAATTTGAAGGACGCTGGTGGTGTTAATCCGCAATACTTTGGTCTTTGCTATGTTACTTTGGTCTGTGCGATCTTTCTGGCAGAAAAATTTGACACGTAGATAGCGCTCCAAGCAGTAAGAAGGCGTTGTTCCTAAGCAACGACAGATGGGCATTCCCACTACTTAGGACTGGTAGCGGCAGACTAATCAACTACCCTGTCAGGAATAAAGAACATATTAACGAAACCAACACAAGGCTGAGTCTTGTCGAGGCCCTATGCTCCCGAGAGGAGTGAACAAGGAAAAACAAAAAATATTAATTTTTAGACCTTTTTGTGCTACTGTGTGGCTTGTAGTTTAACTGATGCATCTGAGTATTTGTGCGATAGTAAACAAATATCGTCCGCATAGTCTAGGTCTTCAAGCCGGCCGCATAAGTCCCAGGAAATGCCCCTGCTGACCGCACACGATTGTCGCATTGCTAGGCCCAGGACTACGTTGAACAAGAGTGGAGATAATACACATCCTTGCCTAACACCGGTTTGAACTTCGATACTACCACTTAGAGCAATTTCGTATTTCACGCGGAACGAAGCGCCCGAGTACAATTCTTTTATGATGGTGACAATTTTCTCAGGCACTCCTTTGCATTCAAGAGCTCTCTACATTGCTTCATGATTGAGATTGTCGAAAGTGTCAAAAGTTTCATTATCAAACGCCCCGTTATGTCCAAAAAGATGCCCATAGCGTAGTTCCTCCTTTCGATGGCCAGCTCTACCCTACAAGGCTTTACAGTGCCGACTCGCAGGATTTTCCACTTTGATAAACATGCTGAAATGGAAGGTGAACCTTCAGTGACTTCTGACCTATACGCAATTCCACTAATCGTTCGAGACTTTTCAGCATCAGTCATACTGATGGGTCTAAAGCTTTTGGTGTAGTCATCTCTTCCAACGTTAGGGATGAAGTCGACCGTCACCATCCTCCGAGAGCGGATTATATAAACCAGTGTCAGGCATGCAGTGAAGATTTTCTTCATACTTTCTGTTACTTTCTGTTTGTGTATATCACTTGGATAGTTTTATCTGTGTTAATTTCGATTCCCCATGTATTGAACCAGGCCAGCGTTGTGTTAAGTAGCTGTTGTAGTTTATTTGTGGCAACATTTATGTTTTTGTTAGATGTCATTAAAACGGTGCCATCAGCAAAAGTTGCAATCATACTATCGTCAATTGGGCAGGGTAATCATGTGTATAGATAATGTATAAGAGTGGCCCCAAAACGCTTGCTTGTGGAACACCTGCTTCCATACGTAGTACATCAGAGCATTCGTCCTAATATTTAACATAAAAATATCTTTCATAAAGGTAACTCCTCAAGAGTAGATAATAGTCAATTGGAAGTATCTTTGTGCCATAGTCCCGGATGCCATACAGTGTCAAAGACTTTAGCTACGTCAAGATAGACTGCGACACAATAATTTTTGTTGTCAATTTCCTTTTGTGTTTTCTTTATTACTCTGTGTACCTGTTGTATCGTTGAATGTTTTCAGCGAAAACAAATTTTGATGAGAAGGAATGATGTCGTTCTATTGTATTAGGGGATCCAGGCGGTTATAAATCAGTTGTTCAATTAGCTTCGACAAAATAGGCAAGGGGCTTATCGGACTGTATGATGAAGGCTTGTTGGCATCTTTATTTGGTTTTGGCAGAGCAATTATTTCAGAAACTTTCCAAGCAAAGGGAAATATTTGAGTCTTATTGACGAGTTAAATATATTCATTAGATACTTAATTCCATTGCTGGGTAGATTCTTTAAAATTTGTCCATTAATTCTGTCGTAGCCTGGAGATTTTTTATTGTTTATATTCTTAATTTTTGTCAGTATTTCATGTATGGTCACCTTTATGGTTTTTCCATATTTGAATTCGAATGTTTCAGGTAAGTTATTTTGCTGCCTATTTTTTGGATTGTAGAAAGTATTTTTGAAGTGTTTCGCAAGTGTGCAAGCTTTATCCCAATGTGTTTTA
The DNA here is from genome assembly GCF_027943255.1 of Anastrepha obliqua. Lineage (NCBI taxonomy): Eukaryota > Metazoa > Arthropoda > Insecta > Diptera > Tephritidae > Anastrepha > Anastrepha obliqua. The sequence goes on along the minus strand of NC_072893.1, from coordinate 98,659,464 downwards.
GCCCATGTATTTTTTTTCGGTAAGAATTGCATATTGGTGAAGTGTTGTTTTGTTAATGTTCTTCGTCGCTTTTCATAGAGAGAATTTGCCATTTTTTGTAGGGTCTAAATTTGCCAAATAAGATTGTAGCTTTTTATTTTCAAATTCCTTTAACATCTGTTTAATATCCTTAGTCATTCTGTTTAAAATTGTTTTGTCGTCTGGATGTCTTGTTGTTTGCCATTGTTTCCTTAGTTTTCTTTTAAGTTTTATCTTCTGTCTAATATAGTCCGGAATATATTTTCTTTTGGTTGTGTGTTTGACTGTTGGTGTTGATAAGGTTATTGCGTGAGTGATTGCATTGGTGAAAAACGCAATAGCGCCGTCGATTTGTTCTTCAGTTTTAAGTGGTACATTGCAGTCAATTGCGCTTATAATAGTTTCTCGGAAAATTTCCCAATCTGTGTTTTTATTTTATAATTTTGAGAAATGTACTTGGGACTCAATAGTTGTTTGATACCATAAAAGTATTGGCGAATGATCTGATGACAAGTTAGGTTTAATTGTGAGTTGATTTTTATATACACCTTTGTACATAAAAAAATCGATAAGATCTGGCTTTTTATTCATATCGGTAGACCAGTAGGTAGGGTCACCTGTACTTATGTAGTCCCTTTTCCTTTTTTGCATTGCATCCATTCGATTTTTTCCTTTGGTGTTTGTCAGTGTTGGTCCCCATGCTGTGTTTTTTGCGTTATAGTCACCTCCGAAAATAAACCTGCTGCCGAGAGTGAGATAGTCGACGTATTGGGTCGTCGAGTTGTTGTGCTTCGGTGGACAATATGCAGCTGATATCATCAGGGGCCCCATTTGCTCTTCAATTTGGACAGTTGTGGCTTGGATGTTGTCTTTTTTGTACGGTTCCATTATAACACATTTTACTGCTTTTCGTAATATTATAGCTGAACCCCCATGTGCCTTTTTGTCCGGATGATTGGTGAAAAATATATTATAGTCTGGAATTTGTATTTAGTTCTTTTCCGTAAAGTGTGTTTCTGAAACTAGTAGGATGTCTATTATATTTTCAACTAGGAAAGTTTTAAGTTCCAAGACATGCCGACCAAGGCCGTTTGCATTCCATAGAGCTAGTTTCAGATTATTTATTTTGTTCATCTATTTTCCTTGTTTCGAAGGAAGGGTGACATTTGGGATATAAGTTGCTTCATCATTTCTTTAATTTCGTTGAGTTCGTTATGTGTCGGCGGAGAGTCAGATTTCGTGGCTACTACCTGTGCAAATGTTTTATTTGGTCTTACCATTTGCAAGTGAAGATCTTGGCTTTTTTCTTTTAGTGCTTGCTTTGGAAGCTCATCGGCATTTAATGTTGTGCCTTTTGGTTTTGTTGTTGGGAGACGCTTGATTTTTAAGGACTTGTACACCATGCATCCTTTATAGTTTGCGGTATGATTTTCTCCGCAAAGAGCGCACTTGATTTTACTGCTGTCCACATTTAATTTACATTCGCTGGTTTTGTGTTCTCCTGCGCACTTAACGCATATTGGGATTTTGGAGCAGAAGTTTTTTGTGTGTCCATATTTTTGACAGTTTTTACATTGTGCTATAATTTTTTTTTTTGCGGTGGTTCAAAGCTTATTTTACAATGTAATAGGGATGTTAGGGAATATGCATTTATTTTGGTTGTTTGGGTCTGGTTTGAGTTCGATAGAAAACATTGGAAGACGCTTTTTAGTTCGTGATTGCAAGATGTTTAGGATATAAACTACTTCGTGGCCATGTTCGCTTGAGTTATTTCTTTAACATCAGTTGAGTGGTGCATATTACGCAGAATTACCTTAAACCCCCTGTGCTCCTTTGGCTTGAAAGTGTAGTATTGCGTTGGCTTTTCTTTTAATACTTTTATTATTGATGTGTAGTTCACTGAATCTATGGCTTGTATTTTTATTTTGTTGTTAATTAAAACCTTCACTTCATATTTTACATGTTTGATGCAATTTAGTCCTTTGGTAAGATTATTAATATTTTCAACATTTTGAATATACATATATGGGGGGTGGTTTGGGTGTAGAATTTTTCTCCGTTAAAGTTGTCATTGTCCCACTGTCACAATCTGAGTGATCCGTATCAGCGAGAGGAGCGAATTTATTTGAGTTTCTCAACCAATATGATGTGAGAGACGTTTGAATTGTTTGCGTTTATGTTTGTGATTTTTGTTTTTTACTTGTTCTGCCACCTTCGAATGCTGTGACGGGAGAATTTCGTGTGCGCTTTGTTGTAAAGTTTACAGTATGTGCTTGGCTTTGCAATGTTGAATTACCAATGGACGTTATTGGTATTCCTGATGAAATTACTAAGTTTGTTATTGTGGTTATGGTGTTAGTGCAATTGTTATAACTGGAGTATTTGTTGTTGTTATAGTATAACTGATTGGAGTAGTTGTGTTGGTTTTTGGGGTGGCGCATTGGTCGCTCCAGCTAAGCGTAGCTGAGGGTGCTGTGGTAACAATTGTTGGTACAGGTCGAGCAGATTTTTGCGTGCACAATGCATGCAAATTTGAGAGAGATGAGTTCCCATTTTTCTTAGGTTTTGGCGCGAAAACTAGCGGGTCACTCCACTCGCTCCTCGGAGAGTGCTCTACAGGTATTACGCGAGTGTTTTTGTATTTCTGTTTTTTTTTTCATTTATTTATTTAGTTATTTTAGTGTTGATAAACACTTTATGATCACTATTGAAAAACGTGTCGTGCAAACATTTAAGATATATTATGTTCGGAAAAATATCAATGACGGTCTAACAATCAAGAGTGCCGTATATCCGTGTACCGTTTTAGACCGTCGATCAGTTCGAACTATTTTAAGTCAATTAATTGAAACTCAAGCAAAGTATGCAAGTACTGATGTATACAGGCTCCAGCCAAATGAACCAGTTTATGCCAGAAACTCTGCGAAGGGGGAGAAATGGATAAAAGGCACCACGATTCGCCCGGTTGATAAAATAATGTTTTTTATACAAACAAACATCGGAGCGATTAAGCTTCATACAATTTACTGCCACGATATGGATGGAAACCTGAAGCCCAATCACACAATCCAAACAACTCGAAACTAGTACAACAAAAAGTAATAGCAAAGGTCATGCCAAGACATTAAACCAAGGACAAAAGGTAATACAGCCAAGTAATTCGGAGGCTATAAAAGCACAGCCCAAAGACAACTGTAAAGCGTCCAGCGACAACATCATTGGGTAGTCCAATTCGTAAGAGTAGTCGGTTGCGCCGACATGACTATCGTTTCGCAGCACCTGATTTTCGAAGTAAATAAAACTTATATATGTATATATATAATTGCTGCATATACCCTTTTTGGGTATTTGACAGAGCTTCTCCTCCTATTTGTGGCGTGTGTCTTGATGTTGTTCCGCAAATGGAGGGACCTACAGTTTCAAGCCCACTCCTAACGGCAGATATTTTTTATGAGAAGCTTTTTCATGCAGAAATACCATCGGAGGTTTTCCAATGCCTGCCGAGGGCTATCGCTATTAGTTAAAACTTTTTCTTCATTTTGGTATTGCACCGAGATTCGAACCTATGTACGTTCCTCTGAATTCCGAATGGTAGTCACGCACCAACTCATTCGGCTACGGCGGCCGAAACTTATAGTATTATAATTTAAAAGGGGAGATGTGGAACGCGAACAAATGACAGCACAAGGGGAGAAATAATTATAATTTTTGTTTTTTGACTTTTGCCAAATACAGCCTGTTATGAAAAACATGTATTGAATTTTAATTAAATAAAAGTTGAACATACGAGTATACGGCAGATTACATGCCCGGATCAAATGCTCCTTATTCATATTGGCCATAACGGTATTAATTGCAGCCTTCAGAGAACAAGTGAGGATGCTTATTGGTTTCACGCTCAACTATAGTCGAAATTCACTCTAAATCCTTGAGTAAATTTGGAGGCATGACAAGCCCTTTGTTTAGAATGTATTTTTATCAGATAACTCGCTGTTTTCGTGTTTGCTCCAACTTAAAGACCTTCATGGACAACTCGACGGATAAGAAACATTAGGCTCATTGATTTTAAGGGATCCTCTTTAATGATCGCTTGCATTTGTTGAATAAATTCTGCAGATCGGACAGTATCATAACGTTCCTCATGTTTTTTGCATTTTCTGCATAGCCGCCATATGCTTCCAATACACGGCGAAAAATTAAGAAAATGTCTCATTCCTTGAACTAAGTTGTATACCTTCATGCCTTATCTGAGAAAGAGCAGAAAAATAATGGTTTCAGGAAGTTATGGTCGCATGTCCCCAAATACCGTATGCGTCCTGCATATCCCGTTTATTTATTTTTTAGAAAGATTTTCTGCCGAACGAATCTACTAATTGGAAGTATTATCATAGAAATTTATTTTAGTAGAGAGAAAGTTGAATTAGTTCTGTATTTATTGATTAGAATGTCTTATTATTTTTAAAATAGAAAAAAATTAATATATCCTAAGATCTTTTTCTTCAAAAATTAAAAAAAGTCAATAACATTTTGTGGTATTAAAACTCTTTCCTTGAAATTTCTAGGTGTAGTTTCAGGAAGTTTTCAATAAGACGCAAGCAAATTGAGTTGCAAGAAAAATATGTTATTTATTTCATATCTATGACCTTCACAATAATTCACTAGAACTCTAAGCAACAATTCGAACCTTGCTCACGAAAAATAGAAAAAGAAAAAATGTCTAAACTTAGTTGAAATAACTTCAGAAAGTCAATATTTGGTGGTGCATTAAATAATAAGAGAACAAGTACAAATAAACCATCAACATAGTTTTTATTGTCAACGTTCAAATTGCCATGCAAGGAAATTGAGAAACGCATAGCATGAAATAAAAAAGGACTAGCGGTCACAAGAAAATATACTTCTCAAACTATGCAAAATAATTTTTCTTAGAATATAAAAAAGATATTTTAAAGAAAATTAAGATTAAGAAGATTAAGATAAGATAATGTTTAGATAATGAGAAATATCTATGCACATAGCTTCGTTATTCATTCAGGTAAACTGTAAATAGTGAAATATATAAATCACTTCACCACGTGTAGCGGTTAGAGACGGACGTGCTTTTACGGTGAATAAATTAAAGGGAAACTACCAAAAAAAAGGCTAATAAATAAGCTGTCATAACTATCAAGCGATTATAATTGGAATTCCTGCTATATATAATACATAATATAGACTATTTTGTACTCTTTAAAGAAAAGTTTCATTTAATTCAATCTAATATATCAAGCAAATCTGCTCCATATGGAGGAAGATTGCGACGATACAGAACTGTACCCAAACGGAAAACACAGTAAGACTTGAATAAAAACCTTAATGGAATAGAAAAGATGACGACTAAAGGCAATACAAGATAACCCCAAAAAGGTAGCACATCAATTACTTAGCGATTCGGCGAAACAGCAGTATCTATACCAACCCGATGACATTGTTAAATACATCGTATTGCTCGAAATACTGCCAGACGCTAATGGATTGCAAAAACGTGTATTTTCCAATCTCTTTTTTATAGAATTGATCGACGATCTATCAAATGAATGACTTAAGGATGTCTCGGCGATAGAAAATGGGCGAGCTAAGCTTACATTTGACTCGGATAACAATGCTAGCAACTTCATCAAGGTAAATGACTTCAGACCGAAAAACCTAAATGCATATATCCCTCGCTCTTTAGTACAAAAAATCTGAATAATTCGGAAAATCCCACTTAAATACAGAAGCTATACTAAATAATATTGAAAGCGATATATCGGTCATGTATGCGAAAAGACTGAATAAACGGCAAGGAGGCAAGGAGAGGAATAAACCCCGACGACATCTTTAAAAATTTCCTTTAAAGGGGACTTTACCCAAAGTCAGATAAAGTTGTTTAGAAGCATCTGTGACGTCGAATATTTCATACCTCTAGTAAGGCAATGCAGGAAGTAAGGCAGACTCGGACATATTGCCAACTTTTGCAAATCAAGAGAAGCTAGATGTTTACAATGTGCTCTACACCCCGCGGTGTGATGGCGCATTCAACGCAACAAAATATTTATTATGTGGATCTACTAACCATACTTCTTCAGATAAAATATGTCCAGTTCGCAAACAGCGACAAGATATTCACAAAGTTCTAGTAACAGAAAATATAACATATAAAGAATTTAAAAGTAAATACGGTAATGAAAACCTTTTCTCACTTCTTGAGGATTACGACACTAACTTCCCGAAAGGCGCAATGAGAGGTGGAAGCTCCGACACGACCAGAGAATAGCAATCAGAAATCAATAGGACATTAATGAAAGCAAAATACAATAGGGTAGCCAGAGGTGCATTACCTAAAACCAATAAAACATCTCCCCACGAAAATAGTGCAGGCAGAAATCACAGCCCAAAACCGAGACCGACTGAACATGTACTGATCAATAATAACAGAGTTACAGATCTCGAAAAATTTATTAGTGAACTAATCCAAATCGGTTAGTTGACATAATCAAGTGGGCAATAAATAGTTTTTCTCCTTTTAAATCTCCTGGTTCTGATGATATCTTATCTGTGATGCTTCAGAAAACAAGTACCTCGGTGGTTCCTGCCCTGCAAGAAATCTACTTGGCGTGTTTTGCTCTTAATCACGTTCCCGCCAACTGGAAGAAAGCGAGGGTAGTTTTCACACCCAAGGCAGGGAGGAGGGGTCACGTCTCGCCTAAGGACTTTAGGCCTATAAATCTTACCACTTTTATCCTACAAGTGGTTGAAAGATTGATTGATTATCATATCCGAGAGCATATCAAATCCAAATTATCTCCAACGCAACACGCTTACTTGAAAGGGAAATCCACGGAATCAGCCTTACACGAGGTCGTAGGGACTATGGAAAAATCTCTGGAAGGCAAACAATTCACTTTGGCGGCCTTCGTAGATATAAAGGGTGATTTTTTAGCTATTATCTTTTTAAACAGTTGGTTTAAACAGCTGACGCCAGTTTTCGTGTTTTGTTTCACTGTCAAACATCTTCAGTTTAGTCTATAATATAACCATGAATCGTCTTACAAACGAACAACGCAAATCATTGAATTTTATTATAAAAATGCGTGTTCTGTTAAGAAAGTTTAAAGTCGAAGAATTGTGTTCAGCGACGAAGCTCATTTTTGGATCAATGGGTACTTAAATAAGCAGAATTGGCGATTTTGGAATGAAGGTCAGTCAAAAGAATTGCAAGAGCTACCAATGTATACAGAAAAGGTCACAGTTTGGTGCGGTTTATGGACTGGAGGTATCATTGGACCGTACTTCTTCAAAGAAGCTGCGAATCGTAACGTAACTGTGAATGGTGAGCGTTACCGTGAAATGATATCCAACTTTTTTTTGCCCAAAGAGCTTGACTTGCATGACATGTGGTTTCAGCAACACGGTGCCACATGCCACACAGCACGCGTAACAATGGACTTGTTGAGAGGCGAGTTCGGTGAACATTTTATTTCACGTTCGGGACCTGTCAATTGGCCACCCAGATCGTGCGATATAACGCCTTTAGATTATTTTTTGTGGGGCTATGTTAAAGCTCATGTCTATTCAGACAAGCCTGCTTCAATTAACGCATTGGAAGACAACAATAAAGCATTTATATGTGAGATACCGGCCGGAACATTGGAAAGAGTATGCCAAAATTGGACTAAGCGGGTGGACCATTTGAAGAGCAGTCGCGGTCAACATTTGCATGAAATAATCTTCAAATATTATATGGACTGTACTCGATTTAAACAAAAACTAAATGCATTTTTCTGAATTTTAAGTGTGTTTTTTTGAAAAAGTTTCCTATAGCTCTTAAAAAATCACCCTTCAGAAGGTGATTTTAATAACATCACTGCGTTAGATAGACTAAAGTCGGAAACACGTATCAGTCTCTTGAGCTCGTCCCTGCTTGGCGGCAGGGAAGTTAATGCGGGCGGAAGAGGGGCTACAGTCATTAGATTCCCTCACAGTGGGACGCCGCAGGGTGGTGTCCTTTCGCCCCTACTTTGGGTAGTTGCTATTGTCTGACAAAGTCTGACAAAACGGAGCTGGTGCTATTTACCAAAAAATGTAAACCTCCACCCTTCCGACTTCCCAAATCAAACAACCACGTTTTCCCGCTCTCATGGGAAGTTAGGTATCTTGAAGTGATACTTGACTCCAAACTCCATTGGAAGCTACACATTGAAAATCGGGTAAAGAAGGCCAGTACAGCCTTCTACTCCTGCAAATCTATGTTCGGTAAAAAATGGGGGCTCAAGCCACAGGTCGTGCTGTGGATGCGCAACGCAGTGGTTTTGCCAATTTTAACATATGGATGCCTAGTTTGGTGGGAAGCTCTTCGAAACGGCTATAATATCACTAAACTGGGAGAGAGCAAAGAATTGCATACATTAGCATCACCGGAGCATGTAAAACTTGCCCCAGTGCTGTCCTGAATGTCCTTTTGCACTTACTTCCCATCGACTTTTCCGTCATTTCCATCGCAGCTTAAAGTGCAATCAGGTTAAAGGAGATTGGCGTCTGGAGACCTCCGGGCAGTTAACACCGTATTTCTCCGAACTTCAAACAGATCTCTCTATCCGTAAACTAGAATTTGAGGGCCGTGCTAGGATAATGTTTCCTAATAGGCAGGATTGGATCGAGGGGAAAATCTACACCGAAGCTTACACCTCTGTCTTCATTGACGGTTCCAAGATGGAATCGAGATTCAGAGCAGGGGTTTTCTCTAAATCAGCCAATTTATCTATCTTCTTTAAACTGCCGAACACTACAAGTGTTTTTCAAACAGAAGCCTTTGCGAAATGCTTAGGGAACGTGGGAGCGAGGGAGATATTAACATTTTCTCCGATAGTCAAGCCGCGATTAAGGCTCTGACGACACCATGGTGCAGACCGAATTTAGTAAACTCCTGTAAAGAAGAGATCAAATCTTTTGGGTGCAGGTAACGTTTCTCTGATCTGGGTTCCAGGGCATAGAAATATAGAGGGAAATGAATTTAAAGATGAGCTTGCCAGGAAGGGAACTGAATTGGCCTCAGAGACCTCCTCCTCGGTCATCGGCGTCCCCCTGATAGTTATCAAAGGGGAACTGCACAAATTATTTCTCAGGAAAGTCCATTTCTTCATGTGCTATTTCGAAAACCCTTTGGCCCCACTACAATATACGAAGGACTCAGAAAGCAATTTGGACTCCTCGCCATTCAATTTCCAAACCCGTATCTGTGTTTACCGATCACTGGACGAGCGGCACACACGCGGAAAGGCTAGGGTTACCATTTAACCCCCATTGCAGAAGCTGGGGGGACCTTTCAAAGAAGAAGACTGTAGAGCATTTTCTCTGCAAATGTCCGGGCTTGGCAGCTAGACGACTAAGGCCACTGGGCGCTCCTTTCTTCGACAGCCTGGGGCAGTGCGCCAACCAAAATCCAATCAGTCTCCTCCATTATATCAACAGCTCTGGCTGGATGTAGATATCTGCCTGTTAGAGGTCTCATAATGGTATCAAAACGGCGCTTTTGTGCTACTTGAGAAGTGCCAGACCGGCACTGCAGCCATTTCACCTACCTACCTACCTAATGCAAATATGCTCATGCTTTTGCAAAGTAACAAATGGAAAGGAACTAGTGAAAAGTTTATGATCCTTAAAAATCAAAATCTACATGGTTTGGGATATAACTCTATACAAAGTTATAGTACAAGCAATTATGACTTAGAATACTTTGCGAACAAAGACAATATTGATTCTGTATTATTATCTGAAATCTTTCACTTTAACGAGAACGATTTCGCCTTACGCCTATTGAATTACAACCTTATTCACAGATTTAGACAAGATGGTTGTGGTGGCGTTGCCATAGCACTCAAAAAAACTATTCGCTTCTAAAAAAATAACTGTGAAATTCATTTAGTTGTAGTAGCTGTTAGAACTACTAATTTAAAACCAAATATAAACATATTTTCAGTTTATTTTCCACCACGAGTATCAACCGCTGACTTCACGAATAGAATCTTCCATTTTGCTAGTACAAACCCATTTACAATTATCGGGGTCGATTTCAATGCTCGCTGCGATGCATTTGACGATTCCATAAACTCGCAGAAGGGAGGATATGATTCGGAGTTGGGGGTACACTGCATGAGTAATGGAAAACATACCTTTCTTCGCAGAGCAGATCATGTGATTAGTCATGGTAGTGTTCTGGATTTGACGTTTGCAAATTTTGGTGTTCCGGATTTTATTTGGGATGCAATACTGTTGGGAAATTAATAGTGTTATGATACGCCAATACATGTCGGTATGCTCCAAAAAGAGATTAAATTAGGGTCTGGCAAATCTTAGGTTGTCTTCAGTGCCGCAAAATATCTCAGAGTCTTTTAGAGCGGTTATTGATAGTTCAAGGAATATATATATATATATAATTGGCGCATACACCCTTTTTGGGGTCCTATTTGGGGTGTGCGTCTCGATCTTGTTCCACAAATGGAGGGACCTACAGTTTCAAACCGACTCCGAACGGCAGATATTTTTTATGAGGAGCTTTTTCATGGCAGAAATACACTCGAAGGCTTGCCATTGCTTGCCGAGGGGCGACCGCTATTAGAAAAATCTTTTTATTAATTTTGGTGTTTCACCGAGATTCGAACCGACGTTCTCTCTGTGAATTCCGAATGGTAGTCACGCACCAACCCATTCGGCTACGGCGGCTGGAATAGAATCTAGATATAGACCTAAAGCATGGTAGAATAGCACCCTGGATACATTACTTAGAAGAATTCCTGCCTTTGGCCCGTGCAAAACTAGAGAGACACTACAATTATCAAAACTACGTGTGTTATAAGGCGGCTACAGATGAGTTGAATAAGAGAGCAACATCTATCAGAAACAAGCAAAATATCATCCGGGCGGAAGTTTTGGAGATCTTTTCACTGTCACAAAATATTAGCTAGTAACTCCCACGCTCATGAATCAACAAAAAGTTGGATTTTCTTACTCACCTCAAGAATCAGATCTGCCAAAATTCAACACCAGTACTCATAATACCGACTAAGGACTTTGAGAGGACCCCATTTGAACTCGAAAATCTAGACAAGGTCTGGGCTAGAAAAACTGAACATACTACCGCTGGTATTGACGGAATAAAATACAATATGATTAAGGCACTACCCAAAGTGAGTCAGGAAAAACTACTGGATGCACTTAACTATTGTTAGATGAATAATACGGTCATTGATAAATGGAGAAAAATTAGAATAATTCCCATTCCAAAAAGGGGAGCTGTTCTAAATTTAGTGGAGAATTTTAGACCCATATCTCTGATTTCAGTTTGCGCAAAGTTGCTAAATCTTATTCTTTCAGCTTCTAGTTTCGCATTGCGCAAAAACCTTTCCGGCACAATGTGTATCAATCAAATGATGTATCTTATTACCTCCAAAAAGAAGAAAGGATATAAAGTAGTAATGGTAGCGCTTGATATATCCAAAGCCTACGATTGTGTTGATATAAATAAACTTAGTAACATTTTTACTAAGTGTGGTGTTCCACTTGAGTTTTCACATTGGATACTAAATTTCTTCTCCCTTGTTCTTGGCACAGAAGTCATGAAGGTGACGGGTGGTATCCCTCAAGGATCATGGTCTCAGCCCAATAATATTTAATATATAATCTACATCTCTTCACGAACTGCAAGACGAAAATACATCTATACTCCAATTCGCGGACGACTTTGCAATCATTTCGTATGAAACGGACTTGAATAAAGCAGTTCTAAATCTATCAAACAACACAAACGCATTCTTTGAAACTAGCAACTCGCAATCTTAACCTTACCAAAATGCGTTGTATGTACTTTGCTAAGGGCTCCAAAAAGAATATAGAGTTTCAAATTAATAATATCCCTATAAGACAAAAACTTTCAATCAATTTCCTAGGAAAATGGATAAATAACCGCCTGAAATTTAAAGACCACTATTCCAGATGCAACATCAAAGGTGAATGCAGTTAGGATGATGACCAACACTAATGGAAGACTACCCCCTCATGCTGCCCTAAGCCTATATACCATAAGTCGCTAATTAGATCCAAACTCGAATACGCCAGAACCACAACCTACCACGCACCGAAGTATATTGCTAAAAAAATAGAATCATTCCAAAATCAAATGCTATGTCGCTGTTAATCCTACCTATTCAAAATCAATGAGAACATCTCATCCTTATCGGCTGAGCTCTTGGCCATAAAATATGCAGTATTGGTTGCAGACAAGAGTAACCCGAAAAAGATAGTTATCTTCACCGATAGTAAAACTAGTTGGATAATGTTAAAAAAACACTACAGAAATTACCATACAGTGACCAAAATAAATGCTATAATTGAGACGTCGTCGATTGAAGTATGTGAAATAGTGTGGATACCTGGTCATTCAGGTTTCTCCTTGAACGAACGGGCGGATAGAGCTGCGAAGCTTGCCGTTTCTCCTGGAACTGTGATTGACATCAAATATAGTAAGAAAGATGCTTTACGAAAAATATATAATTGACGCGCACCAAGGCTAAAATCTTCGCCGAGATAGCCTGTGCCGCTATTAAAGCCTTGGTTTCATAAACATTAACAGACTTATGTCCGGACACCAGTATGATTGCGAATATATGTTCTTGATTGGGTCCATGCAATTCAACATTTGTACTGAAAGTATAAAACACTCGATCTAAACCTGTGCTTAGTATAATAATACCAGATCGAAATTTACCAAGTTTAACTCTACTAAAGAAATTTTATTAACTAAAAATCCAGAATACCTTTCCGATTAAATTGACTTTGTAAAGACAAGCAATATAAAATTATAAGATTCAAGACAATAATGTGAACTCTATTTCCTTTAATTTCCTACTATAGGGTTTTTCAATAAGGGCGGGTATGCATGCAGAATGTCAATTGTGGCGTTAGCTGTGTGGCACATAGCGCCGTCCTGCTGGAACCACATGTCGTCTAGGTCCATATGGTTCAATATGGGCCATAAGAAATTGGAAGGGCCACCACGTCTACCGAAAAATGGGCGCAATGCGCGTAACGTTTGCGTTAATGAACACTCATTCAGCTGTTCAATCGTGTAACTTGCCATGATGATTTTGCATAAACAACTGAATAATAAACAAAAGATTTGACAGATGTCACCAAAACAAAATGGCTGCCACAGGGCGCCAAAATCGACCCGCGCCAATTGAAAAAACCCTTTATAACCCTTAAAAAATATATATATATATAAGATTATGTAGTTTATAAGTTATCTCCAGTTACACTCATTAAACTTTATCTTTATTTCTTCCTTTAACATTGTAATATGAACTTTTTTACTTTTTGATATGTATTTTTTACTGATCTGGCAATATGGTCTGCTGACCAGCCATCAAAATCAAATAATAAAAAAATAGCTTCGTTTTAGCCTTCTGCCAGTCTAAAAATTGTTCGTTCACAGAGATTATCTCTAAAAAGCATATTTTTCTGTTAGTTCAAATCAAACTGCTATTTTTCATCTTTTCATGCTTTATGCTATAATTTTTAAAAATATTATTTTTCTCTTTCCAGAATTAATATTTCTCAGATGTAGACCATAGATTTCAAAGACGTGAGAGATGTGGTAGTTTACGAAACCGAAAATCCTGTGGATAATTGTCGTGGTTCTTATGCTTCCTTTAAAGTAATTCAATATAAGAAATACATACATACCATGCAACGAATTTAGTTGTTGCCAAATATTTAGATGTACATACATATATAACTAGTTTTGTATTTACGTAGAATTAAATTGACTAAACAAATTGTAATATTTCGAAATTATTTGTAAATAGATATGCAAGTACATATTTACTTGGATATATTATATAATTAAGGTAACGATTAATTGGAAGAGAGTTTACTGCAGAAGTAATCATTGTATAGCGGATAGTAATAGAAAATTATGTAATAAGTCTACACAATTAAATTATACATACTATATGTATATGTATATGAAAATTTATTTTGAATACACATAATTTATGATTTTGACCGTTATGAAAAACAACAATTAATTTTACTGTTCTACTTTGATAGCAACATTTAAATGAAATAAATTTTAAAACAACTTGTATAAATATTTTACATATGCATATTGTAGTGTATTTGTACGGGCATGCTGGCTTATGATCTTGGGCCCTTTATCCACACTGCGATGTGGAAAGTCAAAATTAGGGAGATTACTTTTTCCTAAACACGAAGCTCCTCGACAGCCAATGACAAATCTCCTAAATCATTTTTCTCATAAGGGTAGATTCACACTATGGTGCCGATCACGGTTCGTTCTCGGTCTAGTCTCGGTTCGGTAAAATCTTTCGACATCTACATTTGTGTTCTTACATCGGTCCAGTCGCGATTCATCGTTCGTCGCGTGAACACGTAAAACAGATCTTGTGCATTTTTTCGCCAAAAAATGGCATTCAATTTTGATCTTGAAGACTTAGCCGTTAAATAAATGGAATTTTCATTCACGTCATATTGATTACTTTATTATCTTGAATACTGATATTGATCGTTATTTTTTAGTTATTCACCATTTGAATAAAACTTCAAAATTTGTAATAAATCCTGTATGCAATTACTTACCTTTTTCAAAAGACCAAGATTTTTCAGCTGTCATTGTAAAAACTTCGATCTGCACTCCTTTGCTATTGTCGAAAGACTGAACCGAGAACGCAACGTTATTCACACTATCAATACAAGTCGCGGCAAGTTCGATCACGCTCCAGCAAAATATTCTTCGAGCTTGATCGATGCTGGAGTGTGACTGTACCGAAACTTGAACAGCACGGATAATGTGAATACAGTCATTGTTTTTCGTTTGTGAATATTTTACCGGACCGAGACTGGACCGAGAGCGGACCGTGATCGGCATCACAGTGTGAATCCGGCCTAAACAAATTTTTTTAATCATATAGATTTGTCCAGTGACAGTCAACAAACAGCTTTGCTAGTATTCGTACCACCCAATCGATTTTATTATGCCTATGAAGAATGAGAATGTTACGCTGCGAACAAAAGCATTCACACATGTATGGATTGTACTATGATCTCTCAATCACCGCAGCAATGTTAGCAAAAATCGCGAACATGATAACTTCGTCGCACAGTCAGCGCATTTTTTATTTTATTTATCTAAGATGCGTGGGAGAATGTATAAGACTGTTAATCCGTTATAATACATCTACGGAATGGAAGTTGCAAAAATTGTAAAAAACTTAACTCTAGTAAAATAGAATATAAACTTAGAACTGAAAACTAACTGTCAGATATATTGCCTTTATAAGTAAGTCAAAATATAGATTCTTATGACATGGAGATAAGTGTGCCTTAAGTAAGAATATTTGGGGACAATCAGAGATTTTTGTTATTAGATCTCATCAATCTTAATTTCTTATAAAGGTATTTCGGAGTTTTGAATTCATTTGGCTTATACATAAATATATGTACAATTTCCAGCCACCAGATAATCACAAATGCTATAATCAGCGTACTGCCTTCTTTCTCGAAACTTTGTGAAAAGGTACTCATATCTAAAATACATATGTTCGTTAATAGTTATAACATAATACCTACTCATGAATCTGACTTTCGTAAGAAACACTAAGAACTATAGAACAGGTTAATTGCATTAACAATGAAATCAGAAAAGCATTCTCTTTTTCCTTCTCGATGTTGCGCGAGCCTTTGACAATGTTTAGCACGAAGGGCTTTTACGTAAATAACTACCTTCAGACTTCCATAGCATCTTTAAGTCGGGTTTTCTCTTACAATGCCTCTAAGGGGAGGATGGGAACTGGCAAAATGAAGTGAATGCGCAAAAATGTAAACATGTTACATTTTCGGTCAAAGCACAGAAAAGTCCAGCAGTTGTTTTGAATAACGTAACCTTTTGTAAAGATAACAACGTTTTGTACACTTGATTTGATGCATTAGCTAGAAAACACGGTTACGTTAAAATGGTAGATGACCAAGTTTCAAATAGCAGAGAAAAATATCTTAAAAAAATGCAGACCCACCTGAACTCTCGCCGTACCACGTCTGTAACGAACAGATCGCCCTGTGTTAGTTGCAGATGTATATACATATGTATTAGGATGCCCCCTTTCGTAATAACCCTATAATGTCCAGAAAAAATATTGACTCGATTTATAAACGATAACCCGTGTCCACTTGCAATACAAGTTGCATGAGCACTGCGCGTGACTACATGTTTTATTTGTCAATTCATGTGGGATTTTTGAGATTATTAGTGCTCCATTGTTCCACTGGGATGGGAAACTATTGCCCGGGTTAGATGTACGAAGTTCCAAAGAAGAATGCTTGCCAGTTATTACTGCGATTGACGATAGAGAACAGCTTCTTGCAGTGCCAAAAATGGAGAGTTCTTCTGAAAAACATCAAGCTAAGGCCGTCTCAACAAGTCTTGTTCGGCCACCAAGCTTTTTTGGCAGCTATTAATTTTATAATTAATTAAAACACTTTTATTTTCATACAACTTTATAATTTATTTTCCGATTTAAGATTTACCCGATCGTTGTTGTTCTTTTTACAATTGCTAAGGTTCACCTGTCCCAGCTGATGTCGAAATTCAAGTTTCTACAGATGTAACGAGTAAAAAATATTACAATAGTATAAATTAGACTACAATACTAAACTAAGATATTAAAGCTATACAATTAAACTATATCCTGTAAATCAGGTGCTGCTCCCAACATCCTTCCCTCCATTGAAAGCTCAGGGCTTTCAACTGATTCCTTAGCCGGAAGTAGGCACAATTTAGTAACAGTTCGAAATGTAAGGCCAGTGGATGTACGCAGAACAGCCACTCGTGCAACACCGTCTTCACCAGTAATGCCTTCTATGACGCGCGCAAGGGGCCACTTAAGAGGCGCTGAATTTTCATCTTAATGCATACAATATCGTTGGTTTGCACATCGAGGTGAGGGGTGCGCTATTTTGCTCTTTGTTGAAGAAGAGTGAGGTATTCTTCGCTCCATCGTTTCCAAAATAGCTGTTAGAAGTATGTGACATGCTGCAAGTGACCGAGTCGATTGTAGTTCAAAAGCGTGATGTTAGGCTCAGGAACAGCTGTAAGCGGGCCGCCAATAAGAAAATGGCCAGGAGTTAAAACATCAAGGTCTTCTGGATTTTCTGAAAGAGGTACAAGAGGTGTAAGAGTTAATTAAAGCAGAGATTTGACATACCACGCAGAACGCAGTTCATCGAAACCAAGAATTGCATAGCCAAGAGTGCGGTACAGGTCTTGTTTAGCCATTTTTCCAAGCCGCCGAAATGTGGTGAAGGAGGTGGTATGAATCGCCAGTCGAACCCATTGTTGAGGCAATGGACGTGATCCTTGCTGCGGTATTCTTCTGTTAGGAGTAGGCGTTTTAGATCCCTCAACTCGTTCTTAGCGCCTACGAAATTGGTTGCGCTGTCTGACCAAATACAGCTTGGCATGCCGCGTGTTGCCGTAAATCGCTTGAGAGCTTCCAAGAAAGCACCAGTTAAAATGTCCCTCACTAGTTCCATCCACACGGCCTTGGTTGCAAAACAGATGGAGACTCTGATATAACATTTCTGGGGTGACTTATTGCGGTTTTCGGGCTTGAAATAAAATGGACCGCAGTAGTCCACTCCTGTGACGATGAAAGCTCGTGAGGCCGGATTGCGCTTCTTAGGCAACTCAAAGCGAGATGTCGATTCGATTATTCATGGATACCAGAACTCTTTGACGAATTTCCGGGAGTTTAGTTGGAGGCTCGATGGACTTGGTCCAACTACACTCTTCTTCTTGCAGGAACGGGGGTCCATGCTTCCACAAATTTGATTGTCAGAGTTCTCGGGGTGCGGCTCCCATAGTAACGCGGAAATGATAAATACTGCACATATGCGAGTTCTTTGCAAAAGACCGACCAATCTGTGTCCAGTGAGAGCGGTAGACTCTCGTCCCAATCGATCTTGTCTCTCCACATTCGCTGTAACAGAATTTTCGCCCTAGTCAGGGTGGGGCATATCAAACCTAGCGGGTCGTAACTATCTGTTGTTATAATGCAGACCGTTTAGAATTTCTGGTGCATCCAAACAACAAATTATCTTTAAAGGGATCCCATGTGAGTCTTAACGTTTTGGTAATATTGCTACCGTCATCGAATTTAAGGAAGGTTTCCTTTTCTGCATCAGAAATATGATGAAGAACGTCTAGGTTGTGTTGGAGCACCATTTCCGGAGATGAAAATTTCCACGGGCAAGGAGACTGGTGGTTTGATGCAATATCGCGCGTACTTTTTCAACTGAGTTTCCTCCGGAGATGAGGGCATCTACGTAAAAATCACGTTTGACAATTTGCGAACCCAAGGGGTAAGACGAGGACTAATCGGAGGCTAGTTGATGCATTGCCCTTTAAGCTAGGAACGCAAGCTTATAAATCTTGATGTCCGATTCGGGGGAGTCCCGCCACAAAATGCTCTGCAACATGTTGTCGGGTGCAGGGACGCGAACGCAACGATACATTTTGCAAATGTCTCGAGTAAGTGCAACGGGAAACGTGCGAAAGCGAATAAGTATATCGAAAAGTTTGGGTTAAATGGTCGGCCCCGCCATTAGTATCTCGTTTAATGAAAGGCCCGAAGTTGTGACGGCAGAACCATCAAAAACGACCCTAAGCTTTGTTGTGGAGCTATCTTCCTTGACAACGCAGTGATGTGGTAAAAAATATTTGCATTCATGGCCCTCAGCGTCGGTGACCACTGACATGTGATTCAACTCAACGTACTCCTATATAAATGCCGAGTACTTTAGCTTTTAATCGATATTGTTAGTTAACTTCCGCTCAAGGCTCACAAATCGTCGCTTTGTGTATGACTGTGTGTATGATTCGCCAATGATTCTGTGCCGAGTTTCAAAGGTAAGCGAACATAATACTCGCCTGAGGTTAAACGCGAAACATTTTGCTGAAAATGTGCCTCGCAGTCGAGCACCTCCCTTATTGTTTTAGTGATTGGCTCAAAAATGTGATCTACTTCCCAGAAGCGACGTACCAAATCGTCTAGTCGGGTATAAGAGTCGATGTCTCTCAAAGACCTTTGATTGGCCACAAATGACGAAAGCTTAGAGGTCTGTTGACCACCACCTGATATCACCCGACCGAGAAGAGTTTTTTGAAGAACTGGAAATCCGGGCGCCAACTGTATCTGTCCAACGCAAAGAAGTTTAAAAAATAGTCTTGCTCCGATAAACAAGTCAGTACGCTGAGGTAAGTTGAAATTGGGATCAGCTAGTTGAATGTTCGAAGGGACGTTCCAGTCCGCGATTCTCACTGAAAAACCAGGCTGATTGTCAGTGATTGTTTGAACAACGACGAGTTTGATGTGCGTTGAGAAATCTAAAGCCCGCGACTTCAGTAGGTACAACATCGACCGAATAGCCTTCAGTTGACAGGTTGGCATCCCTGATGCCCGAAACTGCCGCCGAATATTTGGTCCTACGAAGTTCTAATTGATTAGTAAAACGATTTGTAATAAAGTGAAACTGGGAACCCGAGTCCAAAAGCGCCCGGCATGGCACGAAGGTACCAGTACGATTTTTGACAAAAATTACTGCAGTAGCTAGAAGCACAGCATCAGATGGAGATCTCGAAGTAACGGCATGCCCAGCGACAGATAATGTTGCAGATATGGTGTTTGATTGCAGTTCGGGTGGTTGCGTGACTGAGCCTGGTATAGAAGTTGAAGCAGATTATGTGCGGTCAAAATGCAAAAGCATATGGTGTTTCAGTTGACAAGCTCTACAGGATCCAGATTTGCAATGGATCCAGATCTGATGACCACCCTTTAGACAATTAAGGCAAAGCGAGAGTTTCTTGGCTTCTTTTCAGCGAAGGTTTGGAGAAAGATAGGAAAATCGCTGACAGCGATAAATTCTATGATCAGGGCACCGACAAAACGCGCAACCACCTACTGAGGCATTCGAAACGACAAATGATTTTCTTTTATTTGTACTCACAGTCTTGACGTTTTTGTCAACATGATCCGTTTGGCATGCTCCACATTTTCGAGGGTACGACACCGCTTTTCCAACAAATTCAACTAACTGATCCCACGACGGCCGTTCGTTGCTAGATTAATTTTCTTCCCACTTGGATTGAGTAGCCTTGTCCAACTGGACTAGTAATTCCACTATGATGCATGACTGCAACGCGCGTATGTGTGATGTAACCTTGTCCGTCAACTCCCGCAGCTTGCTTACGGAAGCACCTGCCCTTCCCAGCCCAAAGATCTGTCTGATGTGTGTCTTAAATAAAATTAGCTTGTTATCAAAACGTTTTTTGAGTAAATCTAGGGCATTTTTATAATTAGTTTCGTTTATCTTCAGAGATTGGATAGTGTCCAAAGCAGCACCACTCAAACAGGATCGCAGGTATTGCAGCTTATCGCTTTGCGTTAGGTCGCCATCGTTGTTAATGACGGAGGTGAACATAGAGAAGTTGCTCCCCTTGGTGTAGGTGCCACTAAATTTAGGCAGCATTAGCAAAGGCAAGCGAGAACGATTGGCATTCACGATGATCGACGAGTCACCAGTGTTCGCTCTAAATGTCGAGCAGTGCTGACTTGTGTTACGTCTCCCAATCTCTCGTTGCAGGTTCGCCTTAAGTGTCACTAATGTAGCATCGAATTTGCAGGGCAGGTCACTGGCCATAGACTCAAAGTCTATTTCCTCCAAACTGGTGTGAGCGACGGTGAACGTTGCTATTAAATCTCCCACTGATTCCATAATTGCTGCCAAAACGACACGCGATCTGAAGACAGTTGCCCACTCGTTGGTGCAGTATTCGGTGAATCGCCTCTAATGAAGATACCATTACCTGGACTAAGCGACATGTTAAACGTTTGATTTTAAAAATTAACTGATAGTCTCTCATGAGTATGAGCGAGGGCGCATCCTGGAAGAGACGGGGGTTGCTTTCCCAATGATTGAAAAACGTTTCCCAGTTTCGGAGGGCCTGAGTTGTGAGGTGACTGCGGTGGCGGCACGACCTCCCAAAGAAGCCAGCAAATCGAAGAGCGTGACTAGGAGGGAAAGGAGAAAGCGGTGGGCAAGGTCCATCCGGGAGAAATCCTCATGTGGCTCTGCCGACCCTTCTGCGTCTGTGTTAGACCTCGACCGGCGAAAGTGACACCCACAGAAGCTACCGAGTACTCGGCGGGCACGGGCGTTCCCAAACTGTCTCGCTCTCGAGCACAGTCTTAGCGCCAGTCAATGTGGCGGGAACAGGTTCTGCTAAGCCACGTCCTTATCGGCGCCTCGACAAAAAGTCCAACACAGCTGCCTGCCCGGCGAAATTTTCGTCAGAGAAAAAGGGAAGCCGAGTGCAGTACAATGGACTGAATTGTGTCTGAGTGCTGTACTTGTTAGTCTGTCCCGCCAAAAGAAAACAAAAAAAATGGCGATGGATGGCGAGAGCAATCTATTCTTTAAAAATATGTTTACTTCAGTCAAAATGCAGAATGACGGCGAAGGACAAAAAGGCTCTACAAGATATTTGCTTATTTGTCGTGATGCTATATGTTAAAGCGTGGCTCGAATGCACAGTGGCGACCAAAGCATCTAACATAGATTTGCGCTTCTTGAAGAAGTTAAAAAGGTACGAAAAAGTTGACAAAACATTTCTTCATTTTTTTCTATAAGCAAGTTTAGTCATCACTTGTGGTATTCATGTGAAGAGATAGTCCTTCTCTCACTGTTTGATGATGGCGTTGATAACCAAACTGAAAAAAAATTAATTGCCGACTTCAACAGTGAGAAAACCTCAGATTTTAGCCAACGTTATTATTCGCCGAAGAAAGAACTGAACTGTTATTTAAGGTTTTTTTTTCAGATAAAGCACTGAATGATTTCGTATCAGAAAAGAGCAAAGAATTCCTTTCAAGACTGCAGATCCATGACAGCTTTCTAAAGGAAGATGTATCTTCTTCAGATAATACTGCTGAAAGTGCTGTTAAATTAATG
Organism: Anastrepha obliqua; assembly: GCF_027943255.1. Lineage (NCBI taxonomy): Eukaryota > Metazoa > Arthropoda > Insecta > Diptera > Tephritidae > Anastrepha > Anastrepha obliqua. The sequence continues at coordinate 98,637,348 of NC_072893.1, read as the reverse complement.
CAAGATTTTAACGGACTTATCAACAGTTCTTGTTGCGCTGCGTCCAGGAACATAGAAAATTGTATCCGGACTGTAAAAAACTACTCAAAAAAGAATTTACCCTGACGGATTGATATTACTTTGTGATTTTTATTAAATACTAATGTTCATGACATGATATTTTTTAATTTTATTCACTTAATTTATTGTACTTATAGTGATTTTATAGCAGAGCGAAATATCAGGACAAAGCACGATTTTTACTAAAATTTGAAGGCACTGGTTGTACAGGGTGGGCCAAATAAGACCTACTAATGTTAAACACAAATAACTTTTGCAATAATCATTTCTTTTGGTTAATTGTTTTTATACATGGAATATATTTTATGGAAATTATGTATGAAATATTACATCAGACAAATATCCACAATTTTTGTCGATACAAAGATTGGCTCTTTTTAACGCGTTTTCCATTACACCACATAATGTTTCTGGTTGACGGCTCAGTATTTCATCTCGAATATTTTTCTTCAGCTGTCTAATAGTCTCTGCTTTATTAAGATACACTTTGTCTTTTAAATATCCCCATAAAAAGAAGTCGGGCGCAGTCAAATCTGGCGAACGAGGTGGAAGAGCAAAACATGTCTCCTCGTTCTAGAGGTGAGAAACGATGTCTTTGCACCTATGTATAAATAAAAAGAAATCGACACAAATTAAGCGGCGTAGCCGCTGAGGTCTACGCACTGAGAAAGTATACGCTAAACGTACGTACATATGTATATGCATATATACTATATTCATACATGTGTTTGTATGGACGCACAAATGTAATTTATATGCAGGCATCAATTTATTACAGCCCATGTGCATACATATGTATTTACACAAGCACCGGACCCCAATTGCCAAAGCAAAAAAATTACGTTCACCAAACTCGCGACAATTCTAGAAGTAAATTTCTAAGTTAGCAATTTTCATCGAGAAAGACTGGAAAGTGAACGCATACAAGCATACAACATAGTACTTCCGTGCTACCCTTCTTGCTTCCGTGTGCTTTTGTCATCTACCGGTCGAAATTCCAAAATATTGCACCTACAAATGCAAAATACCTTCATAGATGGAGAAGCAGCAGCATGCGCAACGCGATAATCGTTTTAGTATTCTAAAATGTTCTTTAATGTAACAAAAACTCTTTCATTCATAAATTTGATTTGACCGCCGTAATTTTGTTGAAGCAGAAATACTTAGTACTTTCACCTTGAATTTCATCTAATAAGAGTATTGCAAACAATAGGTGCGTTTACCAGCCCTAAAAGATAAAATAGTCATAATTGAAAGGGTAATACATTTGATTACAAATCATCCTGCACAAGTCGTTTCATCATAGATAGATAGATACATGTGTGAATGAGATTGGCTCTTCGGCCTTTTGTGCCCTCGGTCTAAATTTTAGCGCATATGCCTTCTAGGGTCTTCGAGCCATCTGTGTACCAGTGCTGGGAATTTCTTTTCAAATTCAGGTATACTCAAGTTCAACATATTGTTCAGTTCAATGCTGAACTTCTTTTCAAATTTGATCACCTTAGTGATATCATCTCTGGGTAGCTGGGTGAGTGGGAGCTGCAGCTTTAGCCCTTCTATGTTTTTAGATGACAACACTTTTCCTCTCCCGAAACCTTTGCAGGTAATATTCAGCAGGGTACGCTTGGCTGATTGCTGAATGACTGTATGGAGCAGTATAAACTCGAGCAACACCTTCATCCGTGATGCGCATGTATGCTAAGCGCTGAAGCTTAGTTAGAGCTGCCCGCGCTGTCAAGAAAGTGACTCTAGATGTCCAAGCCACCCCTCCATATGCCCTCATTGGTCTTATTATCATGATGTACATCCATCTCAGGATTCTAGGGTTACAGCCCCAAGATTTTCCTTATGATACAAAGGCTGCGAAATATATAAAGCCATAAAAATCCAACGATTCCTACCATTATGCAAAAAGGAAGCTATCACAAACTAAATCCAAACATCACAAAATCAACAGTGATACCAGGTTTAAGTTATGCTGATGGAATAGCCCCATCAAATCCACAGGTAATATAATGAGAACTAACTATCAAACCGCAAAACAACAAAGGTATTGATGAAATCAAAGACATGAACAAACTTTAATCAGCCAAATGACTAACTACGAGTAATATGATGAACATAATAACAATGTTAATTTATAGCTCGAATGGACGAAAGTAATACTACAAAAATTCTTATCTGGAATGCAAATGGACTAATTCGGAAATATTTAGAGCTGAAGCGGTTTTTAATTTACAGAAAAATTGATCAATATGATGATTATTTTAAGACATTAAACAACAGATTCATTACTGGAGGAGGCTTAAATGCAAAGCATACTGACTGGGGTTCAAGGTTGACTAATAAAAATGGTATATATGTACTTATATTTAATTAACGCAATCCATAAAACAAATGCAGATTTATAAGCACGGGTGCACCAACTTACTGACCTTCGGATGTTTCAATTTCAGATTTTTTTATCTAATTCTGTATAACTAAAAATATTTATATTTAATTTAATCGACTTCTGTACAACTAAAAATATTAACCTAACCAGCTGAAGCTTAAATCAAGTTTCGAATTATCTTCTGACCACACGCCGATAATACTTAACTACACATCAAAAATTTACCCCACAGAGACAACACCCCAAATATTTACAAAGAGGACCGATTGGGATGAGTACGAAAGCACGTCTCCCAAAAACTAATTCTCAGTACACCTTTGTACACGTTTTAATGACATAGACGCAAGATTCAGATTCACACCGCAGCAAAAATATAGCGCACAAAACTTTTCAAATGACATTTTCATTAAAAAGCAAATCAAGGAAAAACGAAAATTGAGAAAAAGATGGCAACAACCAGATTTCCTGCAAACAAACAGAGGTTAAACTTATCCACAAAAAAATTGAAGTCTTGTTCATGAGACATAAAAAATAATGAGATTGAAAAATATTTAAAAAATGTAACTCCTACATATGATATAAATTATTCCTTGTGCAAATGTACAAAAAAACTTAAAAACCAGATAAAGCATCAACCCCCACTTAGAAAAGCTGACAACACATGGGCTTTTATAAAGGATGAAAAAGCAGCGACTTTGGGAAATGATTTTGAAAAAGTCCTATTGAACGACGAAGATAAACAAATTGACACGATTAATAATGTTAATACTGATAACATCACAAAAATTAGAAAGACAAGCACACAAAAAGTGATATTATGCATCAAAACTAGAATTAAACATAAAGCAAAGCAAAACGTGTTTAACAGTATGCTCCGTTTACAATACTTCCCAAAAGTATGGAAAGTCGCAGAAATCATTGCGCTACCAAAACCGGATAAAAATCCAAAAGCTTTAACTTCATATCGACCTTTAAGCCTACTTCTGCCTATATCTGAAATCGCTGAAAAACTTTTACACTACAGAATTACCCAAATCTTGACACGAAAAATATCATTCCAGATCATCAATTCGGTTTTCGAAAAAAACATTCAACTATTGACCATATATATACATCGAGTTACAAAAAAAATTATTTCAGATATGGAAAATAAATGATACTGTGTTTTTTGGACATCGCAAAAGCTTTTGACAAAGTTTGGCACAAAGGTCTCTTGCATAAAATTAGGACAATATTACCACTGGACTAATATTTAATTATCAAGAGTTACCTTACTGATAGATGCTTCTACATTAAATACAATAATAAATACTCACATATACATCCAATAACAGTAGAAGTTCATCAAGGCAGCGTTCTAGGACTACTGCTACACGTCTTATTTACCTTTGACATACCACTCCCAGATGACTACTATAGCAACATTTACAGACGACACAATTTTACCGTCATCTGACAAAAACCTCTCAACCGCAACAACCAAATACAGATGCACACCAACAATGTAAAGTTGTTTAACAAATGGAGCAGTAACAAGTATATTAATATATACGACAAGGTTGCTGCTATGCCGATTAAGCTCAACAATAAAAATATATTAATTGAAACATCTGCAAAATATCTTGGAATCCATCTGGACTCAAAATAAAACAAATAAAGGAACAATTTCGACAAATGCATTGGATAGTAGGTAGAAATTCTAAGCTCAGTATTTCCAACAAACTTTTACTATACAATGCGGTCATTAAACCACTGCAAAAAGAACTCACATAAACAAATACAACGACAGCAATCAAAAATATTACTTTAATAACAATGTCCGATAGGTAAAGGGTGTTTTTTTTAGAGGTTAGGTTTTCAAGTTGACACTACTTTTTTCGTAGATGGTCTTTTTGACAGCTGTCACTTGAATTATGCTCAGTTTGGTTTGCCATTTCATAATGAATAGACTTACACCTGAACAACGTTTGCAAATCGTGCAAATTTATTACGAAAATAATGGTTCGGTTCGCGCGACGCATCGAAGAAAATTTTGTTCAGCGATGAAGCTCACTTTTGGTTGAATGGGTATGTCAATAAGCAAAATTGTCACATTTGGAGTGAACATAATCCACAAGCCATTGCTGAGACGCCGTTACATCCTCAAAAAGTCACTGTTTGGTGTGCTCTATGGGCAGAGGGAATCATTGGTCCATATTTCTTTAAAAATGAAGCCGGCCATAATGTTGCAGTCAATGGAGAGCGCTATAGAGCCATGATTAATGACTTTTTCGTGCCTGAATTGGACGATGTTGATGTGGACGACCTTTGGTTCCAACAAGACATGCCATACAGCCAACGCAACAATCGATTTATTGAAGAAAGCTTTTGGTGAGCGCATTATCTCGCGCCGTGGACCTGTGGCGTGGCCTGCAAGATCGTGCGATATAACACCGCTGGACTATTTCTTGTGGGGCTATGTGAAGTCGCTTGTCTACGCAGATAAGCCCGAGGCGATTGGCATCTTGGAAGAGAATATTCGGCGCGTTATTGCTGACATACGGCCCCAATTGCTGCAAAAAGTGGTCGAAAATTGGGCCTCTCGGCTGGAATCATTTTTAAAACATAATGGCAAACCCTTATCTTTATAATAAAGCTACAGTTGATTGCCATTTGAGCCCTTTTTATGGCTATTTCCATCACTTTGGCCAAAACTTCCGGCGATAGGTCCTCACATTCTTGACGGATATTGTCTTTCAGAGCTGCAAGAGTCTGAGGCTTGTTGATATAAACCCGCGATTTCAAAAAGCCCCACAAAAAGAAGTCTGGAGCGGTTAAATCAGGCGATCTTGCTGGCCAGTGCAAATCGCCAAAACGGGAGATTAGGCGCCCGGGAAATGCATCCTTAAGCATATCGGTTGTGGCACGTGCAGTGTGTGCCGTTGAACCGTCCTGTTGGAACCACATGTTTTCCAATCCCAATTCATCAAGTTGCGGCAAAAAGAACTCGTTGATCATTGCTCTGTAGCGCTCACCATTCACAGTAACCGTTTGGCCCGAGATGTCTTCGAAGAAAAAAGGTCCGATGACGTCTCCAGCGAAAACAGCTCACCATACAGTGACTTTGAACGGGTGTAATAGCTCTTCGTGGGTTACACGCGGATTTTCAGTGCCCCAGAAGCGTAAATTTCGCTTATTTACGTACCCGCTAAGATGGAAATGGGCCTCATCACTCATAATTATTTTTGATGAAAAATCATCTTCCTCTTGGTGGTGATTAAGGATGGCTTGAGCGTATGTTAGACGCGATTGGCGGTCAGCAGCTAACAGCTGATGCACCGTCTGGACTTTGTAGGAAAACATCTTCAAATCTTGTGCCAAAATTCGTTGTAAAGACCGTCGACTGATACCCATTTGCATGGCACGTCGTCTGGTCGATGTCGACGGCGCTTCCATGACATCCTCGGCTACAGCAGCAATATTCTCTGCAGAACGGCTACTCCGGGGTCTGCCACGCCTAGCAGCATCTCGTGTTGTGTCAGTCTCTTCGAGGCGAGCGGCTAAACGTCGCAGTGTTTCACCAGTAGGCGAGGAAATTTGCGACGAAACTCACGTTGTGCCAAAGTCACCGACCGATTATTGGTCAAATAAATAGTCAGCAATATTCTGCCTTCTGGAGCAGTGTAGCGTAACATTGTTTATTAACGTGTATTTCGCATATGTTTACTACACAAATGTCAAAACAGAACTGACATTAGGGGCCAATCGCAAAATGTATAGCATTTTCTGATAGGAGGATTACTTTAGCGCCACCTGTTACCTTCAATCAATTTACAAAACTGATACGGAGGCAATAGAATTCCTCACCACTAAGGATAGCACAGAGCCCATGAACGAAACAGAACCAATAAGTGAAGATGAACATCCCACCGAAAAAGAATACGTTTCTTCAGGCTCAGAAATGGGCTTAGGGAGGATGTACTTCGAACGGGAGAGTAAGTATTCCGTACAACAGTGGAAGTATTCCGAAAGGAAACTTTTATGCGAAAGTAAAGAAGATCCAGACATAAAGCTAACAGCTGGTGCACCTTCTACAGATAAATCTACACCACTGTAAGGAAGCCTGCCTTGCCCTCCTGGATCGCCTGCAGTAGATCAGCCAGATGTAGTCCTCATCCAGGAGCCCCGGAGTACGGAATGGCGAAATCTGCGACTTGAGGACCTCAGGTTATATTTATGTATATAAGACCAATTGTGAAGGTATTAAAAGGGCATGTGTAATTGCAAAAACCCAACTTAAAATATTTATGATTCAAAATTTCAGTAACGCAGATACTACGACGGTTAGTTGGGAAGTGAGCGGAAGCAACATCTGGCTACCCCCTCGGCTTGAAACTGTAGGTCCCTCCATTTGTGGAACAACATCAAGGCGCACATCACAAATAGTAGGAGGAGTTCGGCCAAACACCCAAAATGGACATAGCGCATATAAAACTAACGAAGCTTTGCTCGTTTACTAAAGCTACCGGATGTTTTAAAAAGGAGCCCATAGGGTAGGGATAAGCTGCAGTGGTATCGCAATGGACCTATGAAAGATCTAAGTGTGTCATTGCGACAGCCACCCCACTTACCTACCTACCTACCTACCCACGATCAATCGACGAAGAAATAAAAACGATATCAACAAGATATAATACTTTAACGAAATAAACCAGCACAAAAACAAAGAAGTCAATACAATCTCACAACTTGAAAAAACAACTTTACGACGACTGAAGAGAAACCGACCAATTGTAAATTGAATTCTCGTATGCTAAAGTAACTGTTCTGTGTAAAATGTAATTGCTATCCTAAAATGTAATCGCACTGGCCATGATGAAATATATTTAAAAATCTTCCTAACTAATTGTTAAAAAATATACTTGTTGTCAGTATGACAGATGCATGATTAATGTGGGAAATAAAAAAAATAAAAAAAAAAACAAAAAAAAATTCCCTTATTTGGCTGATCACAAATTTTCAATCACAATCAAATCGGGTTAATATGCAGGAGTTTCAACAATGTGGGGGCATTTATGAGTATATTAACCATGTTTGGATTATTTGTGACTTGTGATTTATGGTCGTTATCTTGATAAAAGCGAAAGTCATCTTCAATTTGTAATTTCCTAGCGCTTTGAACCAAATTTTCTGCAGAAATTTTAAATAAACATATTTGTCATATTTGTTTCTTCGATAAATGTTAAGTTTCCATCTCCATTTGATGGCATACATTCCCAAACCATAACGTTGCCACCGCCGTGTTTTATAGTAGCTCGCAAATTTTGGAGGCCTTATAAAAGGCCTGCCATCTGGTCCAAATAAGTTTATTATTACTTTATCTTCCAGAAGTACTGTCCTTGGTTACTCCCTAAACTGCAATCTCGTACTTCTATTCTTAACGAAAGGTTTATTACGGGTCTGTCATTTAAATATGCTTCCCTCAGTACTCTTCCAAAAGTTTCTGGATGTCAAGTCTTACCTAAATCCGTTTTGGCCATTTCAGTTAACTTTGGAGCGCTTGTAACTGGATTTTTCTTCACTTGGCGCAATAACCGACAACACTCTTTCTCCGTGAAAGTTGTATTTGAAGCCTGTCGTCCCTTATTTACCACACGATTTTCATGCATAAAGCATTCAATAATGTGCTGAATTATGGATGAACTTAAATTTTCAATTTGAGCTATTTTACGATACGACATTCCAAAACTAACTCACGCTCTTCTACCGAAACAGGGTCCCATGGTTAAAAAAAGCGTACATTACATTTTTTTTTTATTATATCCCAATTTATGGCAATTTATAGCAACAGTAATATGTGATATAGGTAACCCTCCTATAACGCGGTACTTCTATAACGCGATTTCGCTACAACGCGGTTTGCGAATTGCGGAATGTTTCTTATAACGCGACTCCTACAACGCGATTTTTAAGCATTTTTTAAATACATATTCTATAAACTGCCCTGCAAACCAACTACCTGCTATTTACCCTGCTAACTTGTGGGTATCGTTCACCTGTGAAGTTGTGAGCTTTGTAGTAATTTTATATTCTACGCCGTGCACTTTCTACCTACTTCCAGTCTATACGTGTGATGATTTTATTCGCTCGCACTAACAGAAATTTTTCAATACTGCTGTGCTGCTCTAATTGACATTCAAGTTGTGAATGATGTGGGTAACATGTAGTGAACAAAACCTTCTGAACTCATGAATGTTGTTGTTAACATGTAGTGAACAGAATTTCATGAACTAGTGAATTTCGTTGTTAACATGTAGTGAACAGAATCTTTTGGGCCGGTGAATGTTATTGTTAACATGTAGTTAACAGAATTTCATAAACTAGTGAATTTCGTTGTTAACATGTAGTTAACAGAATCTCTTCAACTGGGTAATTTTGTAGGTAATACTTACGGATCCTATATACAATAATCCTTCAAAATTACTGAAACAAATGGTTATTTATTGAATATTATTTATTTAATGAATTATTTTAATATTTATTTAATTAATTTTTAGTTTCTAAAGAAAATTAATACAATATACAATAATTTTTTTAGTATGTTCTATTTATGTACAGCTATTTATATTAATTTACTATTTACATTATAAAATTACGTTAAGTTTTAGATATTTATTTTAATATTTACACTGTAAAATTAGGTTTGGTGTTAGACAAATTTACTTTTTAGTTTTAGTTATTTATATACATGAATTAGTTTAGTTATTAGAAAAGTTTACGTTTTAGTTTTAATGTACATAAATTAGTATAATATTTACATTCTTAAATTAGGTTTTGGTGTTAGAAAGTGAACACGAATTAAAGTAATTTGACATAAATTAGTATAATATTTACATTTGATTACTCTTTTCTAATAAAATTTTATTTAGTACCTGAAGAATAGTTTTGGCTAATATGGTAATAGTTTGCTTTTATGCCGGTATTTAAAATATCTATTTTACAGAAATTTACATTGATGCCTAATTAAATAAATAGCAATTGCATGTTTTTTCTATTTTCGCATAAAGTTTAAAATTGTTCGCATTTTACTTCTAACTCCTCTACGGGATTTCTCGCACTGTTTTGTTCAATTGTGGCCGCTTCGCTTTGAATGTTGGTGTGAGTAGTCCATTTTGTACCGAAAACGGATCGGGATGCAAATATATATCCTTGACCTGGTATATAAATACAAAATTTGTAATTATTATTAATTTTAAATTATGATATTATTACCACGTCATACGCTACTAGTATAAGCAGATATGCACTGGGCTACTTACCTGTTCGAAGGATTTCAGTCCGCTCTGCTTACCCCAATTCAGCATATCGCTCCTGATGAGTTCTTTTACTTATGGATTATTGCATAGCACCGAAAGTGTGCCCTTGACGCGATTGTCGTTCGCCCACTGCTTGAGAACATCCACATCAGGCACGACGACGGCTATGATGCAGCTCTAAGTGGGCGTTAAGGGTTGTATGTAAATATTCCGTGAACATGAAAAGCTAGAAATTATGTCAAAAAATGGAGTTACCTTAAGGCTCTATCCGTAAACGTACACCTGATTTACATATTGGCTCAGAATGTAAATATTCTCAATCTTCTCCGGTACAATATATTCGCCCTGGCTTAGCTTGAAAATGTGTTTGCGACGATCGATTATGTGCAGCGTGCCATTTGGAAGCCACGTGCCCACATCGCCCGTGTGGTGCCAGCCTTCAGAGTCAACAGCCTCAGCAGTTTTCCGGGATCTTTGTAATAACTGCGACGCAAAGGCAGAGAAAGAAATTATCATTCAAGTGCCTTTTTTAGTGCCCTAGTTTTAGTCACAGAAATCAAGTTCGCACAGGAAGAAACCATTATTTGCTTAAATTATCAACACCTACCCGTGGAATACGTTAGAACCGCGCACGCACACCTTCCCATTGTTTTGACTGGCGAAATACTGCATCTCCGGCACATCCACTAGCTGTAAAGGATTTGTTGATATCAACTCTCTTGATGTTGTGAATATGTTTTTCTGAAAATAAAAATACATTTTATTAGTTTAAATAGATATATAATTGCAAAATTTACTAAAAATTGTTGAACTTACCTTTTCGCTTGGAGATTTTCATAGAATTAAACGCGATTCATTTTTGTATTTGACATTTGCAACTTGTTTTTTGCTGTCACTTTCGCACTCACTATAGTTAAGTTTAATAAGTATTCACGAAAATTATGAGATAAATATATGTATAACCCATCGAAAATGACAAAAGAATTAAATGTGATTGTGTGGGTATTATTGGAAAAATTGAGTGAATGTGTTGGTAAAATTGGAAAAACTGGTGAACGTTGGTTTGCAGGGTATGTACATACTAAAAGTGTTTGCTCGGATTTTGAAATAGGACGACCAAGAGCAAAACGTTTGAAGCAAATTATAATAAGCGAGGACGAGGAAGCGGATTTGTAGAAGGTTGAGATTTAAAATCCTCTGAAATATGTAGATTTGAAAATCCGTGTCTATTTTTCCCAGATTTTATTTTCCTTAGTTTTATGTTATTTAAATAAATGAATTGCTTTTTGCTGGTTAATTAAATGAATTAATTTATGTTATTATATTGAAATAGACAAATAGAAAAATATCTTTGAAAAAATAAATTTTTTTTATTCGATGAAAGGTCTAATATAATTAATTCGGCTGAGAAAACTTTAAAATGTTACTTGCGTGATATTGTTTAAGAAAAGGAAAAATGGAGGAAAAAAAAGTTTCCTACAACGCGATTTTCCTACAACGCGGAGTTTTTCAGGAACCAATTAATCGCGTTGTAGGAGGGTTACCTGTACTTAATTTTAGCTTGTTAAAATAGTTTTTGTATCTGCTAATGCTGTTGGTGCGATTCGCTTTAGTCTTAATTTCTGTGTAGCTCCATGTGCGGTATTTCTTGTACCTCTTTGTTCGAATGGGTTAGTAATTTTTGTGTGTGTTTCGTGCTGTATTTCTGAATTACGTCTTTTATGGGATCAATTTTTAGGTCGCCGTGTAAGTCTTCATTTATTATATACTAGGGTGCATTTACGACACTCCTTAAAATTTTTGATTGAAGTCGTTGAATTATTTGTATATTTGATTTGCATGCTGTCCCCCATAGTTCTATGCCGCATCTCCAGATCATTGTCTTATAAAGGGTTTTTCAATAAAGGTGGGTAGATGTTGAGAATGTCAATAGTGGCGTTTGCTGTGTGGTACGTAGCGCCGTCCTGCTGGAACCACATGTCGTCTAGGTCCATATGGTTCAATATGGGCCATAAGAAATTGGTTATCATCGTTGTGTAGCGCTCGCTGTTGACGGTGACCGCCTCACCAACGTCGTTTTCAAAAAAGTACGGACCAATGACGCCACCGGCCCCAATTCCTCACCAAACGGTAACTTTTTGAGGATGCATTATCACCTGGGGAACCTCGTGTGGATTGGTGTCGTCCCATATACGGCAATTTTGTTTGTTAACACAGCCATTCATCCAAAAATGCGCCTCGTTCCAAACGATTCGAAGCCCAGTCAGCGAACAAACGGCGTTGTCTATGGTCATCAACTTTGAGTTCCTGGTCAGTTGGATCTTGTACAGGTACAGGCCCAAGTCCCGACGCAAAATTCGCCAAGTTGAAGTCTGCGAAAGGCCAAGTTCTTGTGCACGGCGAGGAATAGACTGCCTCGGGTTCTGCTGTACACTTTCACGGACCGCGGCAATGTTCTCGGCTGATCTTGCGTTCCTTGAACGTACGGATGTTGGCTGATTGTTTACTGACCCGGTCGTCTCAAATTTGGCCACCAAACGTTGAAGAGTCGACTTTGAAGGGCCACCACGTCTACCGAAAAATGGGCGCAATGTGCGCAACGTTTGCGTTAATGAACACTCATTTTGATAATAAAGTTTTATCATTTGAAAGTGCTGTTCAATCGTGTAACTTGCCATGATGATTTGGCATAAACAACTGAATAATAACCAAAAGATTTGACACATGTCACCAAAACAAGATGGCTGCCACAGGGCGCCAAAATCGACCCGCGCCAATTGAAAACCCCTTTATATAATATGTATTGGTAGTTTGTTGTATACTGACAGTTTGTTTTCGGTTGGTATATATTACCTGGACCATTTTATCTGTGTTTACCATGATTCCCCATTTTGCAAACCAAGTCAACATTGTGTCAATTAGATTTTGTAGCTTCAATGAAGGGGCATTTATATTCCTATCAGACGTAATTAATACTGTGTCGTCGCCGAAAGTAACAATCATGCTGTAGTCATTTGGATAGGGAATGTCATATGTGTAAATTATATACAGCAATGGTCCCAGTGTTCCATTTGTGGAACAACATCAAGACGCACACCACAAATAGGAGGAGGAGATCGGCCAAACACCCAAAAAGGGTGTACGCGCCAATTATATATATATATATAATGGTCCCGGTACGCTGCCTTGTGGTACTCCGGCATCCATTTTTAATACCTCCGAGCATTCGTCCTGATGTTTAACATAGAAGTACCGATCGCTTAGGTAACTTCGCAGTAATAGATAGTGGCCAAGTGGGAATATTTGTTTTAACTTATATAGCCTTCGCTACGTCGAGATAAGTTGCGTCACAGTAGTTTTTCTTGTCAATTTTATTAATGATTTTGTTAGCTACTCGGTGCTCTTGTTGAATGGTCGAGTGCTTATGTCGGCATCCAAACTGGTGGGAGGGAATTATGTTCTTCGCTTGTATGATGGGATCAAGACGAACATGGACAAATTTTCCAATTGTTTTGAAAGAATTGGTAAGAGGCTTATAGGCCTATATGATGATGGTTTACTGGCGTCTTTATTTGGTTTCGGCAATGCTATTATTTCTGAAACTTTCCATAGAAGGGGGAAATATTTTAGCCTTATGGAGGAGTTAAAGCTATTTCTTAAGTATATTATTCCACCATAAAATTTAATATTGCTTTATGTCAAACTCCCTCTAGAAACTCTGACATAATAAAAATACATTATCGTTTGTTCAAACTTGTGCCGGTAATAGCGCTTTTAAATGTATCATTTAAGCTCCGGTGTGAATCAATGAAATGAGTCGACACTTTTTTGTATTGTAAATTCAAAAATGAAATAAAACAAAATAAATAAAATATCTGTATACTCTGTTTTTCCATTTTCGTAAAGTCTTTACAAAAAAAATCTTATCTTTACTAAATACTGCTCAGAATGATGAGATTAGGCGATATTATAATTATTATTATTAATATATTATAAGAGATTTAAGATTGTCACATGAAAGATCTATTGTACCTCATTCATGTGCTGAAGTATTTTTCTGATTCTAAAATCGTTCTTACTTAATTCCTTACAAGCGGTCGCCGTAGCCGAACTACCATTCGGAATTCACAGAGAGAACGTAGGTTCGAATCTCGGTGAAACACCAAAATTAAGAAAAACATATTTCTAATAGCGGTCGCCCTTCGGCAGGCAATGGCAAACCTCCGAGTGTATTTCTGCCATGAAAAAGCTCCTCATAAAAATATCTGCCGTTCGGAGTCAGCTTGAAACTGTAGGTCCCTCCATTTGTGGAACAACATCAATACACACGCCACCAATAGGAGGAGGAGCTTGGCCAAACACCCAAACAAAAGGTGTACGCGCCAAATATATATACAGTCCTGTGCAAAAAAAACCGGACAGCTAATTTACCCTATTTAATTTTCTATAGCTTGATTATAAAGCTTCTTGGCGGTAAGTAGCTTTTTTTTGTATATAAATAGAACAGTTTTGAATTAATTTGTATCATAATTTAACCAATAAGTGAAATAGTTGATACGTGGCAAGTGTTAATATCAAAAATATGCCAAGATCGAAGCAAATGGGAGCTGTCGTTACGGGGCAAATTATTGCACTATCACAGCAAAAATTGTCCGTACGTCAAATTTCTGCTAAAGTAGGCTTCAGCAAATCATCTGTTGCCGATTTTTTAAAGAAATTTGCAGAAACGGCTTCAACGGAGCGAAAGAAAGGATCTGGGCGACGAAAAAAGACGTCGCCTGCTGAAGACCGGATGATTAAGCGGATGTGTATCCAGGACCGTTTCAAATGTTCGGCAGACATCAGGAAGGAGTTCTTGGATGCAACTGGCGTCAAAATAGATTCATCTACTGTGCGTAGGAGATTGATAAATGGCGGTTTTGTAGGAAGACATCCCGCAAAAAAGCCGTTTTTGAACGAAAAAATGCGTCAAAAACGATACCGATGGGCCAAAACTCATGAAAACTGGACTGTCGAGCACTGGAATAATGTGATTTTTTCGGATGAATCCATGTTTAACCTCTTTGGATCGGATGGTATCCACCATGTGAGGCGCAGATCTGGCGAAAGATATAAAACTGGATGCATACTGCCTACTGTAAGACAGTCAGTTGGTAGAATGGTATGGGTCTGCTTCAGCTATGACGGAACGAAAGCACTGACTCTTATTGATGGTCGGGTGAACGGAGATGCTTACATTTCAATTTTAAATAGGCATTTAATACCTGTCATTGAGGAGCAGTATTCTCTAAGAACGGACGTTATATTTCAGGATGATTCTGCGCCATGCCACCGATCTCACAAAGTAAGTTATGATTTTTGTTAAATCTCCCGAGTGTTTTGTTTAAATGTCGAATCAAAAAACCAATGATTTATTCCTTATTTGTTGCAGGTAAAAGAATTTATGGAAAAAAACGGAATTGTCCAATTGGAATGGCCGGGTAACAGTCCCGACCTAAACCCAATTGAGAACCTCTGGGCCATTGTAAAGAAGCAGGCAGCTGAAAAAAAGCCGAAGAACAAAACTGACCTGGATAACATTATAATGGACACTTGGCACAACGATATTTCGGAGGAATTGTTGCAAACCCTGGTTACATCAATGCCGAGACGTATTAAAGCGGTAATTAAGGCAAAAAGCGGTGCGACCAAGTATTAAAACTTCAAATTATAACATTTATAATGAAATAATTAATTTTGTTTTGAATTAATTAGCTGTAAGATTATATAATAAGGATAAACTAATAATAAAACATTCGTTATTGACTATGCTAAAACAAATAAAGTATGAAAATATTAAAAACACGTACGAAATTTATTGGTTTTATTTCATACTTTTGTATTAAAAACACAATGGAATATAACCACATTCAAACATATTTGATAAAATCCATACTACTTCAAAAAATGGAGTTTTCAGACTGTCCGGTTTTTTTTGCACAGGACTGTATATATATATATACAAATATAATTCCTTACAATCTTTAGAACGGTTAAAGTTAAGCTACCTATCACTGATTTTGATTGGGATATATCTAGTAGATTGTACCAGTATGATCCTTTTTGTTTTCCTCTATTTCCTGAAAAGTTACCCTTTCCTAAGGCTCAAAATGGTTAATTTACCTGCCATTTTGTTTCCAGTAATTTCTATGTGGCCTGGAACGCGATAACTCGAACAAAAATTAATATATTTCAATGAAACATATCTTTGTCCAATTAAGTTTAATATTGAGAAAGGGATAAATCGGTCCATAATTACGCCCAGTTTTCATACAACGGCAATTTTCAAAGAAGAAAATAATGTGGAATCTTTTATAAATAAAGGAAAATTACTGTAATTTTGTAAAAGTGATAAAGCGAAAAAATAAACTACGAAGAAAAAGAGAAGAAGAAAAATTTGGGCGTCACGATTATTAGTCCTTCTGTCTGATGTTACAAGCTATAACTTCGATTCCGGAAACCAATAACCAACTCAAATTGTTCTAAAATATGCGCGGGTATACAAAGTTTGGTCTAGATCAAATTTAGCACTTCCTGATTTGTTAGTAGTTGCGGAATACGTTGAAACATACATATACATATCAACATAAAACTTTTGTAGTAGAAAACCCCCTGAAGAACCCGTTCATTGAACTGAATCAAATTATTTTTGATTATGCGTTTATTAGATTATTTATTGTCTCACTTTATAGCTTAATCCACGCTTGTAGAAATTAGTCATAAACACATTAACATTTATAAATTTACAATACATACATAAAAAAATATTTATATTTAAAAATCAGCATTAACATAAAAATTTAATATAATAAAAATCCACATACGGAAAAGTAAATACCTACATACATATAATATTATATTATGCCGGGGCCATTAGGCAGCCGAAATTATGATTCCTCTTATCATTACGGAAAATAGATTTAAAATGAGTTTCGAGGCTACATAATTTCATTTTTATGGAACATGTTTGGTTTAACTAGAATTTTCAAGACACTTGGAGTATTTTGAACATTTTTCAATTTTCTTTTACAATTTTCAATTCTTATTTTATTTAACAGTTGCAGTCATTTATATGTCCATAACCGAGTACTGATCCCAATAAAGGAAAATATAATAATTACATAAAATAACATTTTTATACTACTTTAATATAGTTATTTTGGTTTTAAATTTAAAGATTCCCCTGAAAATCGTTTGTGGCCACCATCGAGTTAATTTTTTTAAGTTTTTTGCAACCCGCCATAGCACCTTCGGGGTTTTGCGGAAGTCACGGTTTAGCTACACCGGTTAGTAACTGAATGTATCAGTGCACGAGGGTTACTATTTATAATTCCGGTCTTGGCCACTTATGGTGTTGTTAGGTGCCATCTGACATTTCCTTTGGAGAGTTTGACATATCATATACGTCACACTAAGAACATTTTGATGTGTGATCCATATTAGTGTTGTTCACATTAGATTCAGAAATTCATCTCGGGAAAACAGTTTCATTAAACTATAATAGTATTACCGTTAGCGTCGTAAATTGCGACGTGGATTAATAAGACAAGAATGCGCCAACAAATACAATCCTTAGCACCGTAAAAACTGGTACAATGAACTTTCTTGTGGTCGCTATTCGACCAACAACGAATTCCAGGAAGGTTATTAAAAATCAGTTGTTAGAGGAGAAATATCGCTGTTATGTACGAAATAATGGAGCAAATCGTTATGTCACATGTCGTTAGATTGAGGCATCCTTGGGCATAAGTACGGCGAGTAACAAGGTGTGTTCGCATTAAAAAACGCCCTGGAAACGTGACTGGACAATGTGCATCAAAAATTAATTCAATTCAATGCAAAAGTATATTAAAAATTTTGAAAAATATTTTGAAAAATAATAAAATCGTTTTCAATCACATATGGTATCCTTCCTGTGAATAGAGGCGTCTTCCAAATCAATTATAGAACATAATTAAAACAATCAAAATTTATTTTTATTTTCTCGTACATACCTACATATGAATTTAAGCAGCAAACTATTTGACCGATTTGGATAAACTTTTTTTTAATTATTCGAAGTTCCAACCTCGTGAATTTGAACGGTTCACTTTTTATAAATATTTGCATAGTTCGCTGGAATTAATTTTTGCCTCAAAAATCGTTTTTTGGGGCAAAGCGGTTTTCATATCGAGAAAAATTTTTTTTTTTTGGGTAAATAAACCGTTTAGATTCACTAAAAAACATTTTTCTACAATAATCATTTAATTTTTTTGATTTCAGTTGAGCTGCTCATGCGCTACCGTGATCACCGCAAGCCTCTTCTAAAAAACGGCGTTTCAGGGGAGGGGCGATATCAACAATAAATAATAACATTTTTTAAAATAAATACACCAAAATGTATTCTTCAAGAGTTACCCTTCAGTATGATACATACCTCATTTTTGTTTTCTTTTTTTTTTTTTATTAACGCATCTTAAAGTATAAGCAGAATAACGTTTAGAAATTACAACTAGTACAACGAAATAAAGATACTAACGAGCAATTTTTATTGAAGATATATATTAAAAAAGGAAAAAACTAAGATGCCTCAATATTCATAAATTCATTATGAATGTATAAATAAATAAGGTGCTGCTGCTACTGGGTGCCCATCTGGTCTAAAAATGTTTTACGCTTGAGCCGCCGACGATGAGTATTTGGCTGAAGCAAAGCCAATGCTTCAGCGTTGACATGTGTACTTAAACGTTGTCTGTGAGCCATGGCATACTTTTTCGCCACGTCAGTGATGAGTAGCATACCAAGATCACGATGGAGGTCGAAATTTCGTACATAGTATGGAGCATTGACGATGTTGCGCAACACTTTATTTTGGAATCGTTGGATAATTGTCATGCAAGATTCGCTTGAGCATCCCCATAGCTGAATGTCATACGTCCAGACCGGTTTAAGAATTTGATTGTATAGCAGTAGTTTGTTGTTCGTTGACAGAATAGAGGGTCTACCAATAAGATAAAGAAGGTTTTTTGTTTTTAATTCCGGCTCTTCACGCTTTTTCTTGACATGCGCCTTCCAACGCAGTTTAGCATCAAGAGTTATTCCAAGATATTTTGCCTCGTTGACGTACGGTATATTTACGTTGTTTATGTAGACTGGCTTGTAAATTGTTTTTTTCAGGCCGAATACAATGTGCACTGATTTTGAATTATTTAATTTGCTACGCCATTTTTTTGCCCATGCTGCAATAGAACTCACCGCTGATTGGTATTACGCCGTTGTAGTCTCGATTACTTCTCCAACTGCTAGGATAGCCGTGTAATCTGCAAAGGTTGTGGTAACGTGTTGCTCGTGAACCGATAAGTCATACGTATACGTCCTTGAGGTACCCCCGCGCTTGCTTTTTGCAATGAAGAATAGGCGTTGTCAAGTCTAATACGAAAGTATCTGCCATAAAGGTAGGAAGAAAGAATTTCGCAATAATTCCTGGGCAAAATCGATTTTAGTTTGTGGAGTAAGCCCGTATGCCTAAACTTTGACAAACGCCTGTGAGACGTCAAGGAACACCGCTGCGCAAACTTTATTATCCTCTATCGCACACTCTATGATTCTAACAACTCTGTGAACTTGGTCGATTGTGGAGTGATTTTTTCGAAAGCCAAACTGGTGCGTTGGAATAACTCTCTTGTTTATTCATTCATTACTTCATTACTTCTTCGTTACTAATAACTGGCTCAATGCTGACATCGCTTTCAATCTAATTTGACGAGATGTCAATATCTTTAGATCCATTATTGGCACAGAAGGTTTTTCGACGATTCTCTGCAAATAAATTTGCTTTTTGCTCATTGGTTTTTGCCCATTGGGTGTCGTTTGCTTTGATGGGTGCTATCGATTGAAATTATCATTTTTTAACGTGTAGTTGTTTTGTGGTTTGGTTGAGTTTCAATTTGTCCTTAGGATATCTGGTTTACTGCCAACGACGTTTAAGTTTTCGTTTTTTATTTCTCAGCAACTTAATATATGATGGGTATTTTTTCTTATTTGATGTGACGCCTTGCTGGGGCGTACTGTTCCATGCTGCGTTTTGAATTATTTCCGTGAATTGAAGCACGGCATCATCAGGATCATCAATCTACCACTACAGCTTGTAATTGCAGTTGGAAATACTGCCAGTCGGAGAAGTTATTAAATAGACGAGGAGACGTTTTATTTAGTACCGCATTTCCTGATATTTCTAAAAGGATCGGTGAGTGGTCAGAGTTCCGATCGAAGCCTTCGGAAATAGAAAGATGGTTTGCGGGAATATTTTTGGAGACAAAAAAGTCAATCAAATCAGGTATGTTAGCTTACCAGTTGAAATTATTTCGCAACCTCTTTGTCTTATGGCTTTAAACATTTCGCGCCCTTTTGTCATTGTAAGCCTAGACCCCCCAATGTATGTGCTTAGCGTTGAAATCGCCTAATATACAATAATAAAACGTCCTTTGTATCTTTCGATGAGAGATACATAATGTTCAGATTTTAGTTGGTGTCTGGGTGAGCTGTATAAAGCTCTTAGTAATATTTGTTGCTCGAAGGCCTCGACAGAAACGGAAGGTGTTTGAAATTTCTCGGCGCTGAGTTGGTCTTCCAAGTGGTGAGTTATATTATTTTTTATGAGAACGGCGCTGCCACCTCTTGCACAATTGTTGGGGTGAATAGTTTGGTATAGGGAATAATGTTTAAAATTCAAATATGAATGTTTTGTGAAGTGTGTTTCAGCTATTAGAAAGACGTGAATTTCGTCGTTGGTGAACAGAACTTCTAGCTCTGTTTGGTGTTTAGCTAGTCCGTTGGCATTCCATAATATTATTTTTAGTATTTTATTCATAGTCAAAAAATTGCATGTTTTGTTCAAGGGCACACAAGCGTTTTTCAATTGATTTGAAGATTTGGCCTTGTTCATTTAATTTACTCAATATATAGCTGAAAGGGGATTTTGCAATCATTTGATTCATCATCATTTCTAAAACATATTTAAAAACAATTATGACAATCGTCCATTTTTTCGGGCTCACAAGGTATATAACCCCTTAACTTGTCGAAAAATTTGCATGCGAAAACAACAACAAAGTTATCGCGTATGATTCGCCGCTAGCGAGTATGGCTATACCTCAAAACATGCAATTTAAGACAGCTCTATATACAAGTATGTGTTATATTGTACCATTCGATTACATTATATGTTCATTTGTACCAGTTACTTCATCTATTCGCCACTTGCTAATGCTTGGCGAAAAGAAGAGGCTTTATAAAGCGTACAAAAAATTTAAATCATTTATAAATTCGCCACGTCATATAATTTTTTCCAATGTTAAGATTTGCATACGTCAGGCTAAAAGCGTTGGAACTAGTTATCTAAACTGGCGATTTAGTGCTTAGAAAGATTAACACATGCCATGGATTCTCTATACAGCTCTATACTCACAAAGAAGGGAACATCAACTACTTCTACATATATAGTTACATACATACATACATAGCTACAGAGACTTTCTGCTTACATCATAACAATTAGATAATATAGTTTTTATGGAACTGGAAAAAATAGTAAATCTGCAAATTTTGCAGAGTAGAGAACAATACTACGAGACGCATTCTTTGGCATTGCGCTACACCGATGCACGAATGCGGCAGAATACTATGTGACCAGGTAACAAATGACGTCTCTATGAATTATAATAGCCTATGCTGAAGTTCTTCTCGGTTGTTTAAAATGCATTACCTAAATCCTAAAATGAGACACAATAGACCTTAAGGTTACAGTGCTCTGGCATTGCCGGGTGCTACTAGTATACTATATAATAAAATTTGCTCATGACTGTTTTGTCAGGCCCAGGTTTTTTATCACTCCAAACGTTATTAGGAATTTTTAAATGTTATTCGACACACACCGAAAGTTTATTTTCTTAATCTTCATACATTGAAGGTATTATTTTTAAGTGCAATTCGTTCAAAACTGGTAACATCATGGTGCTTAAATTATCTATGTACGTTAACGCCATTAAAATCACCGGTGTCATTTGTTCCGTTTCTTCAAAAATGTCGAACATATTCATAACTAGCCCTTCCTTAAATGGAAGGACCTCGCGAAAATTTCTCAAAGTCGGATATATTTTACAAATAAAGGAACGTTTTTAATGACCATCTACGTAAATAAAAATTCTCTTGGAGATATGTATATGCGATTGAGACATATCGTTCAGATACCAAAATCCGTAAAAACTGGAAAACCGCGATTTCCAAACCGTATGCCGACCCCTGAAACATAGCCGAATTTAGGATAGGTTTTTATTTTGAAAATATATTAAAAATAGGATTGTCCGCCGTAGCCGAATGGGTTGGTGCGTGATTACCATTCGGAATTCACAGAGAGGTCGTTGGTTCGAATCTCGGTGAAAGCAAAATTAATAAAAACATTTTTCTAATAGCGGTCGCCCCTCGGCAGGCAATGGCAAACCTCCGAGTGTATTTCTGCCATGAAAAAGCTCCTCATAAAAATATCTGGCGTTCGGAGTCGGCTTGAAACTGTAGGTCCCTCCATTTGTGGAACAACATCAAGACGCACACCACAAATAGGAGGAGGAGCTCGACCAAACACCTAACAGAAGTGTACGCGCCAATTATTTATTTATTTATTTTTTTTTTTTAAGATTGTCCGAGCAAAGGTAACAAAGACACTGGCAATGATTGCTAAATAATGGTGAAAAATCTCAATACAAAAATATTGTGGTTTTAGGACATTTTGAAAACACATTGCCAACCCCTAAAAATAGTTTCATTATTTAAAAACTTAAAAAATCGCATTATCCAGAAAAGAAAGGAAATTTTCCCGTATTGCTGGAAAATGTGTATGGTCCATTTTCAAAAGTTGTCCTTTACTGATACGCTCATATTTTCAAGATTGCTTAGGATGAGAAAATATTTCTATTGTTTTTGAGCTAACGAATGTACAATAAAGTACAGAAGTTGCAATTTAAAGTGTATTTTCCGATCATTCCCCCTTTTTGATATATGTACTTGTAAAAACAAATCGTACAATCGTCAAAAAAGTAAGAATAATTAACAAAATAGAAACGTTAGTGAAATGATTTAATGGTGGCTGGTTGCATTCTAATTTTGTTGTATAACATTAGCTACAATAATCTTAGGGTAAGTAAAGAGTTAAAAGTTCTCGGTACTATTTTTATAAAAAAGCATTAATTCACTTTCGGTGATATAAAAAGTACTTTCCTAATTATTAAACTCAATGATATTCTACTTAAATTATACTATAGTATATTAACTGCATAGCCCAAATTATTATATAGTTTTAAGTCTACTCCGAACGGCAGATATATTTTTTTATGAGGAGCTTTTTCATGGCAGAAATACATTTCATGCACGGAGACTCGATCCTATGCCCTTCCCATTCGGCTTCGGCGGCCACCAATATATTAAATATACAGTCATCATACCATATAAGTATACAGCCAAATATCTGAGTCTTAATAAAAAAAGTAAATTATTCTGAATAGATAGGCACTTTTTACCATAAGGCGCTAACAAAAAAGAATTATTTAATCAAACGTGAATTTTTCGGAGTTTATAATCAGGTTTATTTCAAACTACCCTTAATTATTTTTTCTACATTATAGAATTATATATTAATTTACTTAAAGTTACATCTCGTTTAAAATAAATGAATTTTTTAAGACACATTTTTTCACTGAAACTTTAAATAAAATGTGGGCGATTGCAGGTTTTGAAAATATCGTTGCTTTGTAGTTTTAATAATATTTTTTATGATAAAAAAATAAAAACCTTATCTCGGTACGCCTCGTGATAGCTGTCACTTTGTCAGAAGTTAGTTAACCAAATTTACGTTTGCATGTACACATTTGGCAATTTGGAGTTGGCAATTGAGAACTAAAATCCTTCCTTTTTGTACAAAAATTACAGTCTGTAAGCCACTCATCCTGCCGGTGTATGGCGCAGAAGCAAGGACAATGAAAACAGCTGACGAAGCGGCTCTTGGAGTTTTCGAGAGAAAAGTTTTGCGGAAGATTAACGATGAGCTGTATAAGCTTTACAACAATATAAATAAAATAAACTTTACTGCTTTTATGTTAATAAACAAGTACTTAATTTATGTTTAACAAAACATAAAAATACATTTATTTAAAAAGAAATTATTTAAATGGATATTTAGACATAACTTTACAATTTTGACTGACCTTTCATTTCACCTCGATATTGTCATAATCTATCGGATACTGTATCTTGTCAATTCTTGAGACCACACTTTAGTCTATAATTCCAGTACCAAGAGAGGTATCGAAACGAAACATAACTTCAAATCAGCTCCTTCTAAAGCAAAGTATTGTGCTTGAATTTGAGAATAATCAGTTACGGTTCATAAAATATACGAAATTTTTCGCGCTAAATGTGAGCTCTATACCACTCCACCTCTCCTTGTATGTAGGAAAACCGAACTGTGATTGGGGTAAGATTTTGTCGTTTTTAAAAGAGGTGGAGACTTTTCTCTAACAAAAAAAGGTGCGGACCGAAATGCTCACTAATCTCTTTTTTTTTTACTTTATTCTAAAATTTTCACGCTCATTCTTATAGGCTTCTTCGAAAGGATATCCTGCCGAGTTCAACAATAAAATATTCATTTTGTTAACTTTAGTTTTAAAAGTGTCACGGCAATTTCTTTGCGTTTATTGTCTTAAGCAAAAATTGTCTATTACAATCACATTTACTGGATGGGTATAAAATTTGAATTTTTGCAAAAGCACATTTTTTCGACAGCTTGCTAAATATATCATTATTATTTATATTTCATTATTACTTATTATCATTATTCCATTACTTTTCATACTACTTATGAAAATTAGGGGAAAAAATAAGATATTATATTTAGGTATTTCACAAAGTGTCCTAAGTGTCGTATTGGCTTAAAAGTATTTGAAAGCATAACCAACTTGTTTTAACTGTGTGGAAATTGAAAATACTTATATAATATAACGATAGGATTCCTTGCGAATCCTATAAATACATATTTTTATACGTTTAAAATTCGGAATTCAGCGGCCGCCGTAGCCGAATGGGTTGGTGCGTGACTACCATTCGGAATTCACAGAGAGAACGTAGCTTCGAATCTCGGTGAAACACCACAATTAAAAAAACATCGATATCGCCCCTCTGCCATGGAAAAGCTCCTCATAAAAATATATGCCCTCGGAGTCAGCTTGAAACTGTAGGTCCCTCCATTTGCGGTACAACCTTAAGACGCACGCCACAAATAGGAGGAGGAGCTCGGCCAAACACCCAAAAATGGTGTACGCGCCAATTATATATATATGTATACATATATATATACGTTTAAAATATACTACACTTACGACAATAAAAATAAGTATAAAATTTACTACACGTATGACGACAACAATAAAAGGTTTTAAATAAAATAGGAACGGAAAACGGTAAAAAATAAATATTAAAAAATTTTGCGAAAAAAATATCAAATCACTTTCACAGTATTTATTTTTTGAATTTATCAAATTTTAGTAATTTTATCTTATTTGTAACACTTCACCCTCAAATTACCGTGGGAGCAGGGCGTTTCGCCTATTTTGAATATATACTTATCTTGTATAGAGTTCAGTGACCTTGCTTTTTCTCAAGTTATAGCTTATAACATTAGACGGGCGGACGGAATTTTAGTTGTAAGATTAAAAGTGGGCGAGTTTTTTATCCGATATCAATAAGGTTTTTGTCGGATCTAAATGAGGTGTAAGAAACTAAATTGAGACATATTATTTTTTGCTGGAGTTATCGAACACATGGATGGGCGGACACACATAGCTAAATCGATTCCGCATCGACGTCATTCTGAGCATTTTGGTATACATATTAATATTAATATAATATAAATCCACAAAATTAATATACACGTTCACATATGGCAGATTACCTGCAAATTGACAATCAGCTGACAATACTGCTTTGAGAGGTTTTTCTTCATAGAAATTATTTTGGTGGAATATTTCGGTGTTTTTGGTTTCTTTAATTATTAGGAAGGAATATCTAATTTAATTGCGCAATTGGCGGCTAGTAATAAACAGTAGGAGGAAATCCGTAAATGACGTTTACTGAGGTTACAAAAAATTATGGCAGCAATATGCATGGGAACTTCTATATTACATTTTATAACAAGTAATAAGAGGACAAAGCGTTTATGGACACACGCTTAGGTAATAACAAACAGCTAACAAACATTTTATTAGAATTATGTCTACAAACCTGTTGCCGGTGACCATTACATTTATATTAGTTTTTATTTTGATGTTTCTCCTCACATTCGTAATAATAATTATCGATAACACAGGGTTGCATGTGAAAAAGTATCGTTATTATCTGGGTTTATTTTATAATCTCAGATTTTGGGAGATAAATTTTGTATGGCAAATCGCGCTTCTTAATTACGGATTTTGAGTTACGCACGATTATTTTATGCAGTTACATACAGCCGTTATGTGAAATAAATTAGAATATCCTTGCTATAAAAAAAAGTTCTGTACGATAAATTCCAAGTAACTTACAAATTCTAGTTAAGCCATAAAAATGAAATTATACAACCTCGAAATTAATTTTTGGCCTACATGTGCCGGAGAAGGACTTTTTTAGTAATGACAAGAGGAATCATAATTTCGACGGCGCACACTGGGGATTTTTGTACAGAGATGCGGAAAAAAGTATACATCTCAAAAAATATTTACATTTTTACTACTAACGAAGTTGTATATATTTGTGTATGAAAAGAACATGTTTAAAAACTATTTTTTAAAAAAATTAAAAAAAAATTGTTTTTTAAAATTCATAATTTTTTTTTTTTTTGTTATTAATATAAGCCAGCAAATATTTACGCACAGGATACATGTAAGTTCATAATTCTGGATTACCCTCAAAATGTCACAACAAAATTAAAAGTGTTTCGTTATCATTATGCACACACTAGAAAGCGTTTAGTTATTATCATTGCCAAAAAATAATCAGTGCCACCTGGTGGCACCTGCAATTGATTAAAACTAAAAGAGACGCTATTATTTTTATTATTATTTTTTTTTTTTCGTAAAATTAATTATAAATAGATAATCAAATGCTTCACAGCCTTTGTTCTTCCGGCTAAAATATATAAAAATATCATACCCTAAATCAAAAATAAAAAATTGGAAGTCGGCTCAAGCAAAAGGAAAAAAAACCACCTTTGGCTTTGCAGTTTTTTCTTAGTCAGTTCAATACTATAAAAAAATTATACTTTTGACATATCTATAAAAAAAACTGTAAGTCGGAGTTTAGTAATTCTTTTTGATTTTATTGTTGGTTCTATTCTGGAATTTAGAAATACCATTAAACAATGCGTAGGTGGTATGTTGCAAATTTGACTTTTTTCCGCTAAATCCCCAGTGTGCGGCGCGTTGTCGCATCGAAAAATTGTATATTATACAAAGCACCCCGGTCTAATACATAACTATATATGATCATACAAAGTATACATATGTAGTACCTATTTACATATATCTTCCAAAAGAAATAAAGAAAACTATTTGAATAAATCAAATCAAAAAATGGCGAGCTTAAAATATGTAAGTACGTATTAATAATTTGAGCAGACTCCATGGTACTTTATTCCATGGTTGCTTTAGAATCATCATATAATGAATACACTTAGGAGTATATATAAGTATAAATTACAATGCGGTCATGAAGCGCGCCAAATAGGTATGTACTTGTAAATAATACAGCTTATTTGTGGAAGCTCATCATTTAAGCTTCTCAAGGTATTTATATACTGATAGTTTCTTCTGCTTAATTATAGAACGCATGGATAGAGTAAATGGATCAAAATTTAGAAATCGTTTCTTTCTCCGGAACACACCTTCTCTCCTCGTCAAAGCACAGCTCAAGAGACTCTGAAATAGTTCGAAGTTTCAAATATAAAAATTTAAGTACATGTTAAATGAAATTAAAAAAGCAGATATTTATTTATATTTATTTTCTAAAAATTTGTACAATAATAAATTATTTAAAAGATAAGTGCTTTGCAGCGCTAGCAGCAAACTGTTTATTTAATTAGGAATCACTCTAATCGTGACAGGTAGGTAATTTTTTTACGACTTCAGAAGAGTCTTCAGCTCATTTTTTTTTATTTTTGTATTGTCATAGTTCATTTTATAAATCAATGTTCTGAACTTTGTACTAAATTCAAAAAAATTTAACAAATATAAAAAAATTGCCGTCAAAATGCTCAGTTTTATAATCGGAAATATAATACATATTTAATAGGTATGTGTAATAAAGTGTAAGTTTGAGAAAAATCTAATTGATTTTTGAATCTTTTCTTGCATTTTCATCCATTTAAAAAACATGTAATTTATATGGAAGAAAATTCGCAATTTTCGCTATAAAACTGCGTACCCAGAAGTTTTCCAAAAATTCTTATTTTATTTAGTTTTTATTGAACAATGAACTATATTTAAAAGGCATTAACGACAAAAATTTAGCATGAAAAACTTTGCGAGTATTGTAAAAAGATAAAGTGATTTGATCACGTGGCTCTAGTCCAGGATAGCATCGGGCAACATAGTCTCCGGTCTAAAGTCACATAACTAAAACACCTACATCCCGATTACAAAGAATAAAATAAGAACAACGATAATGGTTAAAAAAAGTATATAATATATTCTTATATTGATCATAATCTCTCTTCAGATTATCTGACAGTGGTGGCGCTGGAGGACTGCAAAGATGAGACGTTACTCTTTGGGTCTTGCTATATGCCACATGATGAAGAAGCACCACAGATAGAACTTCGGAAGCTGATAGAAACAGCTGCCAGAAAGAAGCACGCTCTGGTGGTAGGAACTGACGCAAACGCACATCACACGGTCTGGGGTAGTGCGGACATAAACGACCGATATGAGTCACTATTTAACTATATTCTTCAGAGAAGCCTAGAAATAGCTAATAGAGGTGAAGAACCCACATATGTTGGACCAACCTCGAAGAATGTATGTACTTGATTTAACACTCCAATGGGAAGTGTTGAGTAGGCCTTCATTCTCTGATCACAGATATATATGTAAGCTTTCAGATTATATTCCGCTCAAAAACCAAAAATATATTCTTTAGAAATCCTAAGAATACGAACTGAGAGGTAGGGGTGTAGGGATATACTATCAAAACCACTAATGACACCTCGAAAATACAGGTCACACGTTGCACTTGAGAAAAGGGTTGAATTGTTTGCAACTACTCTCGCTAAAGCCTACAAAAGATCCTGCCCCCCAACATGTAATAGACGCAAAGTGAAGCCTTCTTGGTGGAACAAGGATTTGGAGCACAAAGGCGTAGGGGACATAAATTCTATAGGTTAGCCAAAGTTGCTGAGTTCTGGTGGAAGGAGTATAAGAATCTACTAAAAGTATACAAGAAAGAAATACGTAGAGCCAAGAGGGAATCTTGAAAATACTTCTGTAGCAGTTTGGAGGGCACTAATGAAGTGGCTAGACTCAGGAAACTGCTATCCAAGAATCCGTCAATGTCAATAGCAACACGAAAAATTAACGTGGAGTGGGCTGACAGTTGTGAGGACTCTCTAGAAGACCTAGTCAGCACACATTTTTCAGGGTGTGCGGACACTACAGACCTCGAAACTAGAAGAGATATTGTGCACGACATCCCGACGAACGTAATTACGACTAACAAGATAGAATGGGCTATACAAAGTTTCGACTCATATAAATCGCCAGGACTGGATGGAATCTTCCCAGCCATGCTCTTGTGGTACCATGGTTAAGAACGATATTTATGGAATGCTTCAGGTTCAGCTATGTTCCTGTGTTGTGGAGAGAAGCGAGAGTTGTGTTTATTCCAAAAGCTGGAAAATGCAACCCTCTATACTCGAAGGAGTACAGGCCCATTAGTCTGACCTCATTTCTCCTGAAAACGTTAGAGACGATTCTAGATGCATACATTAGAGATACAATTGCCCCGGACGAATTATCCAAGGCTCAGCACGTTTACACTAACGTAGATCTACTAAAACTGCACTTCACTCACTTGTACTAAACATAGAAAAGGTGTTAGAATATAAGGAGTATGCTCTAGGTGTATTTCTAGATATTTCAATGGCCTTTAAATAACGTTACGAAAGATGCTATTTTAAATAGTATAGAGTCACTTAATGTGCAACCCGCGGTTTATCTATGGAACGATACGGAACGATACGGAACGATACGAGCGTCACCAAATATGCATGCAGAGGTACTCCGCAAGGTGGGGTGCTATCGCCGTTATTATGGTTACTTGTAGCAAATGAACTGCTCAAAAAATTTGACGGAGGGACACCAAAACTAGTGGCATATGCCGATGACGTAGCTATAATAATTACGGGAAAGTAACTGGACACCATCAGTAATGTGATGAACAACACACTTAAAACGGTACACCAATGAACATCTCGCGCAGGACTAGGAATAATCGCGGAAAAAACGGACATGATACTTTTTACCAGGAAGTATAAGGTCCCGGCGTGGAACCTCTCGAAGCTAGTCAACAACGAACTACTTCTCAAAGATCATGCGAGGTACCTCGGAGTACTGGAAGTACTGGACAGCGAGTTGCTGTAGAAGCACAATGTTGGGGAGAGGGTGAAAAAGGCCAGTAATGCATTGTACGCAGGTAAAAGAATCCTGGGCGTTACTTGGGGTCTATCACCCTCTCTGATGCATTGGTGCTACACGGCAGTAGTTAGACCGATATTGCTGTATGGTGCCTTAGTATGGTGTGCTGCGACAAGAAAACTGACATACTTAATGCCACTGGAAAGGATTCAGCGACTCGCTGCTTTTTGCATTACAGGAGCGATGAAAACCACTCCAAAGGCGGCGCAGGAAATGATGCTCAGCATGGCACCTATTGACCTTATGGTGGAAAACCTGGTAGCGAAATCCGCGAGGAGGTTAGTGGCTGCTAGAGTATTCTCCTGTAGAACCTTCGGACGTAGCTCAATAGGGAAGTGGAGTTCAGATTGCACAGACTACATGACTCCGTACTTTAATTGGGAGAGAGGGTTTCGTACTACAATTGAAGACGAGGGATGAGACAAAGGCATGAAGCCTGGCCATAGACCATGAAGGCCACACGACTCTAAAACTTTAGACGGCTGCCAGGCCGCAGCAGTATTTTCCAAGCGGAAGTTTTTGCTGTGGGGAAAGCCGCGGAGCTAGCCTACAGAAGAACAAGAAAGAACTCAACAATTAATATATACGTGGAAAGTCACGCAGCAATAAGCTCATATTGTATAAGTCCAAAAATGTTCAACGGAGCAGGGAGGCCATAGAAAGGCTAGCCGCAAACAGTAGGCTGCATATCTATTGGGTATCTGGTCACAAAGGCATTATGGGGAACGAAATAGTAGATGAGATAGCAAAAAGTGCTGTTAGATTACCATTTGAACAAGAGAAGAAATACAATATACAACGAAATGGACGACTACATGAAAAAACTAGTGGAAGCTAGGTGGATTAATTTGACCACATGCAAAACAGCAAAAGTTATTTGTAGAATTAATGACAAAAAAAACTGACTCAATTCGTTTGTGCGGCGTTATTAAAAACGCGTTTAAAATGCCCGGGAGCCTTATTGTTTGAGGAGGAGGAGTCTCATAAGCGGATCTCCCAGCTCTGCTTAGATTCGCTAAAAGCGCTGACATCCTACATAATGTCTACTTTCAGTATTCATAGAGGTCGGTATCCATCTGGTATCGCTAGGGACCTAAAGGTCTATGCGTGGCTTATTGCCAACCAGGCTAACCTAACCTAACCTAATCATGTGAGCACAAATGTATGTATAGGTACAAGTATACACATGTTACAATGACATAGTTTGACATGACGTGCGCTCAGCACAGATATTTATGATTAGCTAAAAATTTGTAAAAAATGATTTTATATTATTTTATTATATTAGTTTATTTATTTCACTTTATTTTTTAGTTTATTCCTAATACGAGAACTACATACACATATCTGTAAACAAAAGTTTATTTACACCCGTTGTTATAGTAGTTGGTTAACACCTTTTTTGATAACCTATAAATTGTTTAATCCAACGGGAAGAGAGTTCCAAAAACGTATAGAATAATTAAAGAAATGCCGTTCACACAAGAAGAATACTTTCGTGCAAGTTGGTTTGTGACTTGACGTTTGTTCTTATTGTTTCTCATTTCATAAACGCGCTTCAACTTTATAAATGATGTCAAATAAACTTTCCCCTGGGAAGCGAATACTAAAGTGCAATTTATAGATAATTTAGGTCATTGTTATAAAAGCTGTGTTGTTTTACGCGTGTACATATATATCTGCGATTAAACAAAAAGAATTCACTCATCAGCAAAATAAGTCACTTCATCCGCAAATGGCCCAGCACCATTGCATTGTAAATGGTGATTGAATTTTATTTGTAATAGACCGTATGTAAGCTCAGTCAATAGAATAAAATAAGCTTAAAGACCTTTGACGAAATCGACAGTGCGATAGCCCATTTTAATGAAACAATAATGAACGCCACATTGAAATCCATTCCACAAGAACCTATCTCTTCCTCGAGCTATAACATACCTGCACACATCCTAGAAAAAATCAAAAAACAAAAAGTTTCACCATAAAAACGAAAACCTTAAGAGGCACATCGAAAATCTTGGACCCCATATAACGACAAAGTAAATCGAAAATAAAATGTTATACAAACCAACTATCAGAAGACTTGATGGTAGCTGGACTAGATCGAATTTTGCCAAGGCTTATGAAAGAGAAGTCGCCAGTATAAGACCTACTAACTGGCAAAATTTTAAAAGAGCTCCCAGAGAAGGGGCTTATCTATATAAGGAACTTACTCAAACAAATCTTGAACTTCAAATATTTCCCAAAAGTAAGAAAAATTGCCCAAATTATTGCAGTACCAAAACCATGCAAGGATCATACGCAAGTAACTTTGTAGCACTATCTGCCTTTGAAAAGTTGATTTTTGACAGAATCGAGCCCATTATACAAAAAGATAAAATAATACCTTACCACCAATTCGGATTCAGGCAAAAACATGCCAACATCCTGCAAGTTCACAGAGTTACGAACAATATTTTTTGAAAACATCGATAAAAGCCGTAACCAAAGCTTTTGACACAGTGTGACATGCATGACTTCTACAAAAACTCTTAACTTATAATATTTACCAACAGACTACTGCAAATTAATGAAAAGCTATATAACTGGGAGGCAACTTTTTTGTAAAATAAGAAGACAAGTATTCTGATAACCTAACAATGGAAGCAGGTGTACGCCAGGTAACGACGATTTACAGGCGACACTGTCTTGCTAGCATCAGGCAAAGATCCAACCATGGCTGCGTATAAACTTGAGGAATTTCTTAACAACACGAGACTTTAACGAGACTGTAGTTGTAAGTTTTTGGAATTTTTTGTTTTTTTCTCCATTTTTTCAATTTTGACATCACGATATTATCCGATATTGGGGATTTTTTTAGTACACTATCATTATATTGTAGTAAATTTGATGAAAATTCATAGAGTTGTGTGAGTTTTAAGATTTTGTTTGTTTACTAATTTTTTATTTTTTTTATAATGATGACCGTTTAAGTCCGTTTTACAAAAATAACAGTCATCTAGTTTATGATAAGGCTGATGATGCCGTATCATCGGAGAATATAAGGAAATTCGACTTTTCTGGCAACGTTTTGAATTATATCTCTTGAATTTCAAGGAACACTCAATATAAACAAATTCCGGTTCATACCAGCGATCAGAAGTAGTATATGTAAGCTTAAAGAAATCGTTGCAGCCATCAACCAGAGCTGTATTATTCTGTAACTTCAAACGATGCTTTTGCTCCACCAACAAACCACATATGAAACAAAACTTATTGCGATTATCGCACATTTCTTTTCACAAATTGAAGCAAAACAATAAAACTTTGACGTTTTAATAAGGTTAAATTATAATAACAAACTTTTTTTGTTAATCAATATACAGTGTGAAGTTAGGTACACTTGGGAGCTTTTTCATATTTCTATTGAAAAAGAAATGCGTGATAATAATCTCAATCAATTTTCTTTTATCTGCGGTTTATTCGCGGATTGAAAGCATCGTTTGAAACAGTGGTTGATGGCCGCCGTATACCGCCTTTGACGTTAAGTATTGAAAAATTAAAATCAGAAAGTTGCTACAAATTTTGAATTTACTTATCTGCTCCCATTATATTGTATCATCCAAGATGCTTGCGTTTCAATTTAAACAATGGAATATGCTGCACGATGATTTCAGAATGTTGTTGTTGTTGTTGCTGCAGCAGCATAAACATTCCCCATATTTGCATACGGGGAATGCTGCTGGAGTGACAGTTCTTGGCCGGATATAAATCTGGGTCGTTTCGGTAACGTAAAACCGACTGTCGTAGAAACGAAGATTTCAGAATCTCGCTAGTCGGCTAAATTTGATGATAGAAATTCTTTGAAGCAAATTTTTAACGCTGCAGGAGACAATAGCTGCATACAAAAATTTGGAAAAAGGATTTCGTTTTATAAACTACGCTGCATATTAGTAGCACATAATAATCAGCCACTTTATAGTATTAATAATACAAATAAAAGGGATTCAACAAAGATTTAAACATTATTTTTCAGATATTTTTGAAAGTTCTAACCAGTTCTGTTGTATGCAGTACAGTACCGTACCATACCGTACTATTATGTATATGTACATATATACTTACATATATATATATATAATTGGCGTATACACCCTTTTTGGGTGTTTGGCCGAGCTCCTCCTCCTATTTGTGGTGTGCGTCTTGATGGTGTTCCACAAATGGAGGGACCTACAGTTTCAAGCTGACTCCGAACGGCAGATATTTTTATGAGGAGCTTTTTCATGGCAGAAATACACTCGGAGGTTTCCCATTGCCTAACGAGGGGCGACCGCTGTTAGGAAAATGTTTTTTCTTAATTTTGGTGTTTCACCGAGATTTGAACCAACGTTCTCTATGTGAATTCCGAACGGTAATCACGCACCAACCCATTCGACTACGGCGGCCGATACTCCAATAAATATTATGTATCTATAATAAAGCATCGCCAAATTAGTAAAAAAAAAAAATAAAATCTTAAAAGTCACTCAGCTCTATGAATTTTAATTCAATTACAGTCAAATATACCTCATTCGAAGCAAAATTAAATTTACTATAATAATAGTGTACCAAAAAAATCCTCAATATCGGATAATATCGTGATGTCAAAATTGAAAAAATGGAGAAAAAATAAAAAATTCCAAAGACTCACAACTACAGTCTCGTCAGTTTTCAATTTAAAAAAATTATGAACACACTGTCAGAAAGGCAACAAATTATAAATCGGATGGTAATTGGCGAAGTTAGGAGTGGTTGTTCACATCAACCTACTGAAAAACAGTTTTTGGCCATAAAATGAGATTTTGGGGTGTATTTTTAGTTTTTTTTTGTTTTACACAGTGTAATGAATAAATAAATATATACAAGGGGAAGTCCAAAATAAACAAGACTGGCGTCATAAAAATGTTTTTGATGGCGCCATCTTTTTAATGAGTTAGTGCGTTGGAAGTTACATCTCTAGCTGACTTCCAGTGAAAGCTTGGTGACATTCGATGTAGCGGAAGCGAAGTTATTGCGTCTAAAATGTCAGAATGTTTGTGTCATCGGTACAAAATTGAGTTTCGAACAAAGAGATAATATAGAATTTTGATTTAAAATCGGTAAAACGTTTACCGAAACATTTGAATTGATGAAAAAAGTGTATGGCGGTGATTGTCTATCTCGTGTCAGAGTTCCTGAGTGGTTTAAACGTTTCAGAGATGGTTGTGAGAACATGAACATACGGGCCGCCCAAAATCAGTAATAACCGAAAACTCCATCAAAATTATTCGTAAATTTATCAAAACTTAACCGAAATCATCGTTGAAATTCATGGAATCGGAGTTAAATATCTCCAAAACATCGATTTATGGCATTTTAACTTCGAATCAATTAAACGGCTTGGTCTGAAATTTCATTAGCACAAACTATTAAGCTTTAAATAATAAACGTAAAAAAACAAAATTTCATACTTTTTCTTATTTGGTTAGTGCCTCTATTCTATGCCAATAAATAAAGCACAGTATTACAGCTGCAGTATTTTACCGCTATAAAATACCGTTAGATGGAATAATATTTTAATACATGTTTATTTTCGAGCAAAGTACAGTCTTCACTTGAATTAAAAAGCTTTAACAATGAAGAAGCTTTAATATCCATTTTATTCCATAAAAATGATTGCCTCTAATCAAGTGAACCGCACTGTAAGTGGAGGCAGTGGTTGTTTGAGCTACCGCTAGAGGATAAATGGTGTGTTTTCTTCACTCTGCGAGAATATTTTAAACCAAAATCAATCAAAATGAAAATACAATTTTGTGGGTGATAGTTATGTGCCAAAATAACATGTGACTTAAAAGAAACCGCTAGTCCAACCTTTATGGGAAGAATAAAAGGCTCGACGTATTCTCCTTCAAATGAACCACCCTTTCAAGGTCCATACCAACAATCTTTTTTTTTTATCTTGTATAAGGTCTGATGAATTATTACCTCGTTAATAGGAAATTCTATATAGTTTAGAACTCCCCTCAACGTTTTTTCTAAATCTCCGACCAAGTCCTCGTAGAACACAACCTTGACATTGCCTGAGAAGTCTCGTGCCCAACTTAAGTTAGTAGCCTCCCACATTTTTAGGCTTTTTAATACGAATTGTGTCCAATCTGCAAAATAAGGTGAAATTGGTTAATATACGTTTAAAGAAACGGATCTTTTAATTTTCGAAACCGCATTTAATAAGCCTCTAGTACTTTCTTAAGAGATATTAAAGCATTTATTTTCTTTTAAAAATCTTAATCAACCTACTAGGGTGTAGGGCCCCATCCAAATTTTTATGTAGTCGGTTGACAAGCAACGCAAATGCCGAGACCAAAGTCAACGACCACAAAGGTTCTATTTAACTTAAATAATACGGACCTCAAAAAGCACGTCCACATGCGCATGAGGCTAAAATTCAGGAGCAACTATATACCAGTGGGGCGGATCCCTGGTGAAAGTTTGATTCATAAGGTGACAAGATTATAATGCATTTATATACCCGGACCTCAGTATTACACCAGAATGACCAGGACAATATTAGTAGTTTTCTTCACTACAATGATACGGCCTCCGGTGATTTTAGAACAATTTTTTGCCGAATACTGAACATTGTTCTAAAATCACCGGAGGCCGTATCATTGTAGTGAAGAAAACTACTAATATTGTCCTGGTCATTCTGGTGTCCATCCCAGGCCTTTATTGTCGGGAAGCAACTGAGTCACACCGGAAGCGACCTTCAAAATCAAGCAAACTTGCCACTACTGTACTCATCGAATGAAATCGGTTGAAATTGGGTAAACTTTTTCCGGTTAAATCACTTCAGTTAAGGATCCGATGATCCTGAGAGGCTGGCAGCAGTCAAAGGGGCAACTGCGCTTCAAGGCCTCGCGAAAACCAATGACAACGTTTTTCAATCCGATGGATACCGTAAAAAACCTACAAAACAAAGCAAACACTTTTCTGGGAGGCAGCTTAGCGACAACAAAAGGTGTTCAGCCAGCTGCATGAGGGGAAATGAGAAGAAAGGCTACACAGTCACTAGCTTCTGAGATGCCAACAGCTGCTGCCAATGAAATTCGTTTTTGAATTATCGAAACCACCTTGATTTATATCCGGCAAGAAGTGCCTCTTCGGACGAGTGTTAAAAATAATTAAATTTTTCGCCCATGCTTCATTTTTCATTAAATTAAGAATTTTCAAGACAAAGTTACAATTTTTTTTATTTTTGTTCGGCTATATGAAAATCGAAGAAAATTAGGATATAAATAAAAAAATCCCACACGTTTTTAGTAAGAGGGTAACAATAACTCATATTTGCATTGACCATACCTAATTAAAGTTTAATAAGCGGCCAACTTAGAATCGTTTTTCGTGATATCTTAAGGTGGTTTTAGTTCACTTATAGTAAAAAACACCTAGGGTAATATCAGCTACAATTAAATTTAAAAAATAGAAGTGCCTACCCTTTTTTAAAAATTTTGTATACTTACATTTTCCTCTAGTTCTTTTGTAGCGATCGGGAGATGCAAATCCAATATGACCCCCGCTTTGTCTATTAAATTCTGCCAAAATTGCTTTTTCTGGGTCACGTACAAGTAAAATGGCCTTAGTAAATGGTTCCCACGCATTAGGACCGAACTCATGAGTTTTGACTAATAATACGGAGTTATTACGAATATTTTCTGCGGGAAATCCGGTTTTCAGTAAACCATAATCCTTGTACACACTCCCAGTTAGAATTCCTGAAATAAGCGTTATTGAAACAACTAAGTATCTTAACCATTCACAGAAGTATTAAATAAGAAATTCAATTAAAAATCGTGATGTTCCATTGTGGCCTTTCCATGGCATGGGGCGCTGCCGTGGTGGACTGTTTGAATTCCCCTTTATTTACATAGAACTCTGCGCTCGCCTCGTCGAGCAGGTGGTCGTACGAAAAAGATGAATACAAACCATAACTTAAGCGACAAAACTTCCACTGTAGCGGGAGCAGGTTACAGTGGTCGCAATGCTACTTCCAAACACACGCATAACGTGCCGTTGTCCACGAAGACTCGGACCACGAAAGCGTCTGGAGCACTAATACAGCTGAGGAAGAAGCACTCCTGCGTTCTCCGGCTGGGTCCAATGGTGCTGCTTCGGATAGCAAAAACAGGCCAAGGATTAAGCCCGATAAGGCGAAGCTGAAGACCAAAGCTCGATTTGGCAGCAAGTCCAACCTGACAAAGCAAGGGGAGGAACGGTTGGCTTGGGCCGGAGAGGTTATCAAAACTGGTCGGGCCTTCTACGCAGCAAAACCAATGTTCGCAGCCTCCAATCCGAAGTATGCGAACAAAATAGAAGAAGAGCTAGCCAACAAGAGGCAGGGTTCTGCGGATAGCGAGGCCTCAGTGCCATCGAAAAAGCAGAAGCAAAGGCATGAGATGACTAAACCGAAAAACGGAGACAACGACTTACTCTAACCGCACTCACTGACCGTAGTGACAAGCTGGGGCGAATGTCGCAGGAACGGTGGAAGGAAGTTAAAACAGTAAAAGAATGCTGGGCGTTACTTGGGTCTATCACCCTCTCTGGTGTAATAGTCAGACCGATATTGCTGTATGGGGCCTTAGTATGGTGGACTACGACAAGAAAACTAACATACTTAATGCCACTGGAAAGGATTAAGCGACTCGCTGATTTGTGCATAACAGGAGCGATAAAATCCTCTCGCGAAAGGACTGCAGAACTACAGGGTGGCTGATGAAAGCCGCTACCAAAAAAAAATTGAATAACTTTTTTTCTTTTTAAGTTATCTGTTCCATTTTTGTGTTAATTTGCAGATTGATCTTTAAAATTTATTAAAATGGATAACTGGGACACGCAAACAAGAATTCGGATAGTGCGCCGCTATCACGCACTGGAGTCCGTAGTTTTGGTACAGAGAGAGTACAGGCGGATGTTTGGCGGCGATCCCCCGAGCAGATGGACCATAATGAGACTGGTGAATAATTTTGCTGAGCAAGGAACAGTCGCAAGAAGGCCTTATCATCGAAACCCACCAGTTCGGACGGAGGAAACGATCGCTGCTGTAGCTGCAGCTATACAAAGCAATCCAAGGGTTTCAACAAGAAGCTTATCTGCTCAACTTGGTGTCAGCCGACAGTCTTTGCAAACAATAATGCACAAAGATTTAGACTTATTTCCCTACAAAATTCAAATGGTTAACAAACTGAATGCAGCAGACTTGCCGATCCGCTTGGAATTTTGCCAGAAGATCCTGCAAATGGTGGAAGAAGACCAAAACATGTTAAACTGCCTTTTCATGTCTGATGAGACCCATTTCGATTTAAACAGCAATGTGAACAAACAAAATTGTCGAATATGGAGTACTTCTAACCCACAGATACTCCACGAGACGGAATTGCATCCTCTTCGCGTGACAGTGTGGTGTGCGGTTTCTTCACGATGTATTGTCGGGCCTTATTTTTTTGAAGAAAATGGTCACACAGTTACGGTTACTGGAGACCGTTATTTGAAAATGCTGAAAGAATTTTTCTATCCAGAACTACGCCGAAAGAGAATTCCTTTCAATTCTGTGTGGTTTCAACAAGATGGGGCAACGTCTCACATAGCCCAGACTGTTATGACAGAGTTGCGACGAAAATTTCCCAATAAACTGATTTCAAGAAACTCCGAATTTCGTTGGCTCCCCAGGTCGCCTGACCTTACTGCACCTGACTTTTTCTTGTGGGGTTTATGTAAACAAGAAGTTTATAAAACAAAGCCAACAAATTTGGATGAACTAAAACAATCCATTCGGGCAACAATTGCGGCTATCCTGTCGCAACTCTCAAAGCAGCAATGAACAACTTTTTACTAAGATGACGCACTTGTGTCAACGAGCATGGGGGGCATTTAAATTCAATTATTTTTAAAACTAGTTAAGCTACATTTAATAAAATTTAATGACCTTCAACTTGAAAAAAAATAAATGAATTCCATACACTAAAAAAAAAGTTATTTGAGTTTCCTAATGTAGCAAAATTCATCAGCCACCCTGTATTATAGGTATGCTAACAGGTCATAATCTAGTGGCTGCATATGCGTACAAGATAGCGATTGCTAACACGGACAAATGCAGAGAGGAAACTTTAGAACACCTTCTGTAGGTTTGTCCGGCGTTATTAAAAACGCGTTTAAAATGCCCGGAAGCCCCATTGTTTGAGGGTCTTGAGGAGTCTGAAAAGTGGATCTCCCAGCTCTGCTTAGATTCATCAAAAGCGCTGACATCCTACATGATGGCTACTTTCAGTATTCACAGAGATCGGTATCTATCTGGTATCGTTATTAATCAAGAGGTCTATGCGTGTCTTATTGGCGACCAGGCTAATCTAACCTAGCCTCTGCAATAAATATGGATGTGAAAATGAAAATATGGGGAAATCAAGTTTAAAAATTTATTATATATGGATATCATACTTATATATATTACATTCTGTCAAAAAATATCAGGAATTGTTCATTTGTATTTGTGCGAGTGTTCTTTATCAAAAACATGGGTCTACGAGAGATATAAGGCTTTTGCAGAGGGCCGAGAATGCGTGGAGGATTTGCACCGAACTGGTCGCCCATCAACGTTTTCAATGAATAAAAAAGTGAACATAGTCAAGGAAATGGTGCTGGAAAACCATCATTTAATTTAGAGGAAGGTAGCTCCTGACCTTAGCGTGTCTCACGAATCAATTAGCAAGATTTTACACCACCAATTGGGCATGAGACGTGTGGCTGCTCGAGTTGAATTTCTTTCAAAAAATTCATCGGACGAAGGTGGCTGAAGTCATGCTTGAGCAAGTGATTTCGGACTCAACGTTTATCCAGCGCATCGTAACAGGTGATGAGAAGTGGGTATATGAGTTTGACATGCAAACCAGTCAATAGGTGGCTGAATGCCGCTATCCCCACATGCCGAAACCCAAAAAGCCACGTTGGTGGTGTGCACTCGGAATTCGTTACAAATGGTTCTACGGGAAGTAAAGAATATTTTTTGGAAGTTATACGACGTTTGAGAGAGAAAGGGCGTAGGAAACAACCTAATTTGTGGAAAGATGGATCATGGATCTTGCACCATGATACGGCATCGTCTCACAAGGCTCATATTATGAACACCTTTTTGACCAAAAACTTGACAAATATTATGGAACAACCACCGTATTCACCAGTGTTAGGCCCTTGTGACTTTTTCCTTTTCCCAAAACTTAAATTGCCACTCCGCAGACGCCGCTTTGAGTCGATAGAGGCCATTAAGGAGAATTTTCTGAAGGAGCTGAATCTTCAAACGCGTTTTAAAGGTGCTTTGATGATTGGCTAAACCCGGTACTTTTTTGACAGAACGTATACGCCCTTTTTTGATGTTTGCCTGAGCACCTTCTCCGATTTGTGGTGTGGGGACCGAGGGACTTACTGTTTTAAGCCGACTCCGAACGGCAGATATTTTTTATGAGGAGCTTTTTCATGGCAGAAATAAACTCGGAGATTTGCCATTGTCTGCCTACGTGTGTCCGCTATTAGGAAAAACGTTTTCTTCATTTTCATGTACAAATATTCGAACCTACGCACTTCCGAATGGTAGTCACGCGCCAACCCATTCAGCTACGACGGCCGCCAGTTAGTTAGTTCCATACATATTTTATGATATGCTCCATTAGCATAAATAAATAATTTAATATTATATATCATTCGAGCACATTTTTAATTGAACAAATTTTACTTTGTGCATTATATTGAGTAGTAGTTTCGAAAACAATGGGAAATATTGTTCTTGTTGTTATAACAACACAAAATATTCCCCATACATTTTTAAGGAATGCTGTTGAAGTAACTCCGAGTCGTTCCGGTAACGGGGCCCTATTACAATGTCAGTGCAAACATTCACTTCTACGGCCGTAAAACAATTCATTTATTTTGTTTGGCACACGCATTGACGTTTAGTGATTTGCAGACAGCGATAAGGCGTCGAAAATACACATATTTCCAAAAATCATATAATTTCAACTACTTTTCAAATTGATTCCTATTACGTTCTTTGGTGTCGTGCAGAATACTTAACCTAAATACATAGTTCACTCAACTAACGTAAATAATTATAGTGCACACCTTGTATTACCAAATGCTCTTTTTTCTTTCGGTGAGAAAAGAAAACAGTTAATGCAAACATGTGCTTTTATATTATAAAAATTACCTGTCGCTTGTTGCAATAAGTAACGAAGCCAAGTGTTACCGCTTCCAGGAAAGGATGCTAATGCAGTCAGCCCAGGTACTCGATATTCAGTTTCACTTTTACTCGTTTCTGTAGTGCCCGCTGAAATATTAAAATTGTTAATATTGGTAACGTAATATGTAATAGTAGAAGTAAAAATAAATGAGTTTTCCTCCTATGAA
This sequence comes from Anastrepha obliqua, assembly GCF_027943255.1. Taxonomy (NCBI): domain Eukaryota; kingdom Metazoa; phylum Arthropoda; class Insecta; order Diptera; family Tephritidae; genus Anastrepha; species Anastrepha obliqua. Next base: position 98,594,368 of record NC_072893.1, on the reverse strand, counting down.
ATCAATAAAATATACGCAGCGGATACCTCTATTTACGTTTCATCTAATGAATCCAATAGGTAATATAAGTGTATGATTCGTATATGTGTGCAAATCCTCGTTGGTATTTTACCTAACCTTCGATCTTTGAAATAAATAAGGTGTACCCAATGGATTCCCCTAGTGAATAAATTAAGCCAAATCTGCCTTGTACATATAAATGTGCACAAGCTCGTATATGTTACTAAAGGGTAATTTATTAAGAGTTATAAGAAAGTTTTTCAAAAAAACACACTTAAAATTCAGAACAATACATGACATTTTTATTTAAATCAATGGTACAGTCCATATAATTTAATGTTTGAAGACTATTTCATGCAAATGTTGACCGCGACTGCGCTTCAAATTGTCCACCCGCTTAGTCCAATTTTGGCATACTCTTTCCAATGTTTCGGCCGGTATCTCACATATAAATGCTTTAATATTGTCATCCAATGCGTTAATTGAAGCAGGCTTGTCTGAATAGACATGAGCTTTAACATAGCCACACAAAAAATAATCTAAAGGCGTTATATCGCACGATCTGGGTGGCCAATTGACAGGTCCCGAATGTGAAATAAAATGTTCACCGAACTCGCCTCTCAACAAGTCCATTGTTATGCGTGCTGTGTGGTATGTGGCACCGTCTTGCTGAAACCACATGTCATGCAAGTCAAGCTCTTGCATTTTGGGCAAAAAAAAGTTGCATATCATTTCACGGTAGCGCTCACCATTCACAGTTACGTTACGATTCGCAGCATCTTTGAAGAAGTACGGTCTAATGATACCATCAGCCCATAAACCGCACCAAACTGTAACCTTTTTTGGATACATTGGTAGTTGTTGCAATTCTTCTGGCTGATGCCAAAGTTGAAAAAATAGAGAAAAAATAAAAAAATTCCAAATACTTCCGTCTACAGTCTCGTCAGTTGTCATTTCAGAAAAATTGTCAACACACTGTCAAAAAGGCTTGTTTTTGTTCTTTCGAACTAAAAAAACAAATTCGAAATCGGATGGAAATTGGCGAAGTTAGGAGTGATTCTTCACATCAACCTACTGAAAAACGGTTTTATGGCCATAAAATGAGATTTTGGGGGTGTATTGGAAATTTCTCCTATACCATTTTTTTAGTTTTTCTATAGCCACAAGTTGTGCTACATAGGTCTCCATAAAAGTATATTTAATTTTTTTTTTGTCACACAGTGTATTTGGCTTTGTGAGAAGTAAACCAACTTTTTCATATGTTCTTACATTTGATATCCATATTAATATCATAGAGTATCACCATATAATTAGTATCCGTGTGGCCTTATGTAAAGGGTTCTCAATGCAATAATTAGGGAGTAAATATTCGAATGACCGAATTCCGGCAAATGCTAAAACAATTTCTTCTGCATATGCACACTTGATGCCCTAACTATGTCAATTATCAAATCAAAAAAATCTTTATATAAAACGCTTCATTACCAGGCACACAGGAAGATGGCATATAGTATGCAAATATAAATATGTGAATTGAATTCAAGCAAAACAATGTTTATTAATATACACATATGCATGTACATACAATCGCACACACAGGGCACTCACTTTATTCCTCAAAATGCGTATGTCGTTCAAAGCTAAAATTCTATGCCTAGCGCCTACAAGAACAAAATGAAGTCATAGACGCAGACTTAGCGGCCATCATTCTAGTTGCCATGGTGCTGAACAGCTCAAAATAGTCCCGACGGCGCTGAACAGTTTCAGACGTAGCGGCCATCATTCTAGTTGCCATGGTGCTGAACAGCTCAAAATAGTCGCGACGGCGCTGAACAGTTTCAGGCTGTGACTATTTTAGGCTGTTCAGCACCATGGCAACTAGAATGATGGCCGCTACGTCTGCGCCTGTTGCCATGGAGCTGAACAGCTCAAAATAGTCGCGACGGTGCTGAACAGTTTCAGGCTGTTCAGCACCATGGCAACTAGAATGATGGCCGCTACGCCTGCGCTTATGAATGCATTTTGTTCTTGTAGTCGCTAGGCAGAGAATTTTAGCTTTGAACGACATACGCATTTTGAGGAATAAAGAGGCCCTGTGTGTGCGGTTGTATGTACTTTCTTATGTGTATACTAATAAGCATTGTTTTGCTGGAAGTTCAAAATACAAATAAGTATGTACGCTAGGCCATGATTCTGGGTGCCATAGTATTGCATATGTATAAAAAATTCACATATTTATATTTGCATATGCCATCTTATTGTGTGCCTGGTAATGAAGCGTTTTCTATAAAGAATTTATTGATTTGATCAATATATGTATATTTCAAAACACATATGTATGTACGTACATAGGTTAGGGCATCAAGTGTGCATATACGCCCATGTACGCCCAATATGTAGATGCTTATGCAGAAGAGAATTGTTTTGCCATTTGTTTGATCATTACGATATTTACTCTCTAATTATTGCATGAAAGGTGATAAGGTGAAGCTCGTGAGGTAGGTCATGTTGCTTCAGTGCATACATATGCGTGCAACACTATATTTATTAAATTTCAAAGTTTTATACTATCTATAAAATGCATACATATATTATTCCCTGTAATATATGTAAACTGAAAAAAATTTCGTTTTTCGCTTTTGCACAAATGGAACTAACATAACATATTTATATATATGCATATATTGATACACATATATATTCATCAATATACCAATATGCTCTTTGAATTCTTGTCTAAAATTAAATTCGAGTCGAAAAACTAGTAAAAATTTTCATCAAATCTGTATGAAGTTTTAATTTACTAAAACGCACACAACAAAATGTGAGGTCGTTTTATAATGTATTTTGTTTAAATTCTTCTTTTTAAATTAAATCAACAAACATCAAAGTTACTTTGATTTTAAATGTTGGCGCACAATTCAAATATTTATTTGGCATTGTATTTGTTTGAAAATATGAATTGAAAAAATTTTCGTTTATCAAAGGAACATAGAAATGCAAAAGCAAATGCCTTGAAAAATGCCGTTGGCATTCGTCAATTTGGTTTCATACAGAAACCAAAAACTGAACAGAACCAATGTACTCGTACATAATTCATTGTAATCAGCTCTGTTAAGAAGTTCCCGCTGTCGAGTTAAGCGAGGTGAAAAAGTCTTCGCGGTTTCACTTCAGTTTTGACAATTCACACTATTCATACCTCGTGAGACTTCTCTATACATTAACGTTCTCTGGCACCAAAATGGACCAGATGGAATAGTCCATCGGATTTGCGTCTGGCGAATTCGAAAGTCATTGTGTGGACGAAATGAAGTGTGGAACATGATTTTATAACCATTCTTGGTTCACACGAGCTTTATGAGCCGAGTCCTGTTGGAACGTCCATGGTCTACGACCGAAATGTTTGCGTGTCCACGGCTCTAAAGCGAAACATTTTCCCGATAATAAATCGCATTCACTTTGACACCAGGCTCGATAAAAACGATTGAAGAGCGTCCATCAGCGGTCACTGCGGCCCAAACAATTACTTGCGATGGGAAATTGCTTCGAGTGGCCATACATACGTAGGCTCAAATTCTCGGATGAGCGTTCGGTCAAGTAAACACGATCGTTTTGAGTGTTTGTGAACTGCTCAATTGGGAAATTTTTTTCATCAGAAAACACAATGTTAGGAAATTCGCCACGTTCGTGCAAGCGCAGCAACTCCTTTGCTCTTTCGCACCGAACTTTTTTTTTGCTGGGGTGAAAGATCGTGTACTTTTTGGAACTTGTAAGCCTTGACCTTGAGCTCATTTTTCAATATGCGTCGAATGCTGTCTTGCGATATTTTCAGTTCTTAGGCCATTTTTCTTCCACTTCGACGTGGATTTCGTTCAAGTCGAGCCTTCACTTTCCAAACCATTTCTGGCGTTGTTGCGGTTTTTTTTGCAATGCTACGTTTTATAGTGCGATACACAAACATTTTATTCATTTTGAGGTG